>NW_024376991.1:0-18371 GCF_016835505.1 Polypterus senegalus | reverse complement strand
TTTTGAAACCCAACCTTTTGCCTTTCAATTCCACTGCTTCATAACTCTAACCTGCTCTGCATGTATAGCAGCAATGTTTTTAGAACGTGTTTATGAAGTTCTACTTTGTCTTTTACTCTTTGTCCTTTAATTCTGAGCCCGATTGGATGTGCTTTTTCAATTCCTCTTATTCTTTTCTTTTGCATTTTTTCTCTCCTATGATTTTTAGTCTCTTTTCTTAGCAGGTCTTTCTTCTTCTCTTAGTTGTCGACATTTCATCTATAACATATTGTCCTTATATGCTTTATATGTGCTGAGAGCCCTGGATCTGTGTGTGCTACAAAGCCTTTACACAATTGAGTGTTTTGCTTCTCATGGTCTTATTTGATATTGGTTGTAAGTAGGGCGTGTCTTGATAAGAATCTCATGTTTACGTTCCTGCAAGACGTTCTAGGCCAATCTCTTTCGCTTGCAGGTCTTTTAAGTGTCTTCCTGAAGATCATGTCTCGTTTCCCTAGTCTTTCTCTCCCAGGTTTTTTTTTATAATAGATGTATATATTGCTATTTATTTTTCTCTTCTGTCTTCAAAAAACCATAGCAACTGTGCTTCGCTTTTCATCTTTAAGGTTTAATTAATTACCAGTTTCAAAATACAAACGTGTGAGGCATGTTGTTAAGGACTAAAATGACTGAATATATATTTTGACACAAATCAACAGAGTTCAAATTTTTTAGCTGAATTTTCATCTATGAAATATACTTTTTCACTATTAGTATAATTATTCTTTTTAGAGATAGTTTACTAATGATTTGTTGTAGCAATATTTATATTTTGGTGTGGAATGGGCTGTAGGTTAAATGCTGATTGTTTATGAATATTTTATGATACCTTGCAGAAGACAAGTTAAGTTTCTTTACCAATGTTAAACATTGCCTTTAACTACCTTCTTGTTAAATAGAGAGTAGGCTATTAAAGCTCTTACTAAACTTTGTCTTTATGTTTCAAATCTATTCTCAAAATATTACTGTTTTAGCTTATTGAATGATTTCCTAATGGAGCTGAGACATGCACATGAAAGTTTTTAAATTGTTTTTAAAGTATTGTCGAAATTACAGACTGATACACTGTTGTTGGGAGCTAAGTTCTGTGTAATCACAAATGCCGAGTGCAAGCTGTGAGCTACCTAACCTTAATAAGACAAATGAAAACACGGTCTAACCTGCTATACAGTATAAATGGGGCTTAACAACAAATGAGCACAGGCATGCCACTGATAGCCACAGAATGCAAACTGTATGCAGAGAGGTCACTTTATCAGATCCTGCTTTAGTAAGTAAGGAAAAATTTGACCACATGGTTCATAATTTTCTCCACTATTATAAACTCTCCCAAAAATAACTTATGAAACAGAAAGTGGCAACATGTTGGAATTTTTTCAAGATTAGATTTTTTTCTATTCTCTTATTAATCTGCCCTAAAAGAAAAATATAGTTTGTATTATTTTTGCAGCAGGGGTGAACATTGGTGCATGCTTGCTGCCATTCCTTTCTCGCCAGAAAAAGAAACTTTGCTTCTGTTTATCATGAATATGTATTTTTATTTTAACCAAATTAGAACAATTAATTTAAATCTTTTTGTGGTTCAAAGGATAACTTTTTTTTTATGGCATGCTGTTACCTGATGCTGTTAGTTTTTATTAAACTATTAAACTGGGGATAACTGTGGATGTGAGTGGTATTTTGAGACAATTGAACTGGACATTCTCTGATCTGGAGGATAAAAGCTGACACACAAACACTGGTGAATCACACCTTCCTGGTTTGTTGTCACTTTAATTTTTTTAATTCAGTTTTATTGAGCCTTCCTGCTCATGCTGAATTAGTATGCAACTTATGGTCTATGATATCAAAGCCACACTGACAAAAAACAGTTACAAAGGTATATATATTTGGAATAATTCATTTTATGACCTGTATAGTACATTTCAGAAAACATTGTGGCACTGATGCAACATTATTCATATTATTCGTATTAATATGCATACCTTCTTGCAGATGGAGTCATTGACCACGGTTTTTTTTTTCCTGATCTTGCCCAAACTCCACATTTTGGTGCATGGTGGTGTTTCCTTTGTACTCCAGGACATGTAGAGAAAGAATAGTACAGAGAGGTCAGTTCTGCACTATATACAATCATCAAATTCAAATATTAACAGTTCCCCACACCCAAGAGCCATCCTTCCTACATTTACGACATGCGTTCCTGTTACAATGTACATACCTCTTTATGCTTTGGTTCCTATTACATTGAAGGAGCACCTGACAATGAGTTTTCTTTCTTGGGGGAAGCTGAGGTCTTGGAACAGAAGCTTGTCAATGTTGCATCCTTTTTTTCTTTTTCCATCGCCTTTTCTTATAAGGACAAGTTTCTTGACAAGTGAGCCAAGAGCACTCTTCTTTTCTCAGTGGACTCCATGCATGCTTTGTACAGTACGTGTGCATTCATCACTACCAGGTCAAGCATTTAGTAGAACACAGCAACTGGCCACCTCGTGTTTCTGTTCGCACTGATTAAACATGCGCCTTCTGTCCATAATGTCAACACAGAACTAGGAAACAGAAAAGAGACAAATATATAGACATTTTGAAGAAATGATTGTATGACCTGAATAGTACCAATCAGAAAACATCATCGCACTAATGCAATATTATTTGAAAACTAACAGCGTCAGATCAGGAGGGGGGAGGAGGAGGGAGAGCATGAACGTGACTGAGAAAATAAAAAAGTAAAAAAAGTACCATAAATTTACACCTGATCTCACTTTGATAATTTCCAAATCAGATGAGGAAAAGAGGACTACATCACCTACTTAAAGCAATGGTGCTAACCCTAGTCACCCTGCTGAGCCCCCTCATACCCCTTGGCTGCACCTTAATATCCTGTCTATGAAACCACATAAAGGGTAGTGGCAAGACACAGCTTTGACTGAGCTTGACGCTGACAGTGAACAAATTAAAACTGAGCAAGTATCCAGACACAGCTTTCACTGCATTTTATATAGGGAACAAATGGTTCACACTCCAGCAACTGCGCCAGGGAGAAGAGCTGGCATACTGTTCCATGGCCAAAATGAAATAGACATTGTTCATCATGCATCTTTGGCTCAACCATCGGACAGTCTTTCCTTCAACCCAATTGTATATTCTTTACCTGGGAGGATGAGGAAGTATGATCCCCTGTAGTTGGAAAACACCCTCTGGTTTCCTTCTTAAATATGGGAACCAGCACACCAGTTTCCCTTTCCCAAGGTGATTTACCTGCCTTCCATGTGACTTTGAATACACTCATTAACCACACTATCCCAACAATGTAAAGCAATTTCAACATCTTTGATCAGATTTCATCCACTCCAGCACCTTACCACCACGGAGTCCTTAGACCACCATAGTGCCTTTGTCAACAGTGATGGGATCCTCGCACCAGACATGTCCAACATTGCTTCCTAGTAGAAGGTTGTGCCAACTGGGTAGAGGAGTTCCTCAAAATGTTTCTTTCACTGCTCGGCAGTTTCTCCAGAAATGGTCAGCACCACTCCATCCCTGTCTAACACAGTCTGTTCAATGTCACCCTTTTCTTCCTGACATGTAAAAGTTTCTAAGAACAGCATTGAGACCATATAATAGTTTTAATACATGGCATCTTCAAACTTCTCCCATGCTCAAGCTTTTGCTTCCTCAATAACTTTTGTAGCAGTCCACTTAGCCTGTTGGTTCCTCTAATCAAGAGATCCCACAGACAGCATTTCCTGATGGCCTCCTTTTTCAGTCTAACAACTTACCTCATGTCCATCATCAGGTCCTAGGGTTGCCCCATTAGATGCTCCAACCAGTTTAAGATCACAAATTTTAACAGCCACTTCAACAACTGAGATCTTGATCAAGGTGCATTTGGAATCTATGTCCCAACATCACTCTGTACATGGAGATGTTTTATTGGAGTTAGGAGTTGAACTTCTAACTAATGAAATTCTTTGCCATATGTTTCCAGAACACTAACAGCTCATCTAGGCCTTTCCAGTCTTTCTTGCTTATGCCCTTGCATCAAATCAACTCACTACCTGTGACACCCCATGTAGTGGGAAATGGGGTCACCAGTTCTACACTCTAGATCAGTGTTTCCCAAACTCGGTCCTGGGGACAACCTGCGGCTGCAGGTTTTCGATTCGACCAGATTTCTAATCCAGTGACAACACCAGATAACATTGCTCTCATTTAATTAGCTGGTATTTTTTTCTTTAATTCGACATTCAGAAAAGCATAGCAGGTGATTTTACATTTATAAGACATTTACAAATATTTCTGCTTTACTATATATTTAAATGCTTAATTCTCTTTTGTTGATTTCATTATACTTTTGCCTTTCTCTGTGCAGTTTTCCCCTTCGTTGTATCTTAATAATGACAATTAAAAATTAGCATAGCAGACACCCAGGCAAACAACACTGAATAATCAAAAGGCTGCAACTACTTTAGAGTTAGACCCACTAATTAGTAAATAATGGATTAATTAAACAATTAGAAGACCTAGAAAAGTAGAATGATAATCAAGATGAAAATACTGTTAAAAGAAAAAATACATTATTCCTATATAACACCATCCAGATCTAAGCACTAGCATGGAGAGTGCTTGTGTACTGAAGAGTTGAAGCTGCCGTCACTGTACTTTGTACATAACAGCCAGATTGAATGTCATTTACTTATTTACCTTTATTTATTTACTTAATTCTTACAGCGTGAAGTTACAAGTAGACTGCAGAGCTTCCATGTACATATACAAAGTACAGCGATGGCAAAAGTGCTGCGTGCATTCTTCTCCGATGTAGAACCGTCGTCATCATCTGACTTCACCTCTGTTTTAGCGAGTCTTTATGTGAAAACAGCCTTGTCAAAAGCGCGTTAAGTGGGATCGTGAATGCATTGAGAGAAATAAAACTGGATAAAAAAAACAAAGCTAACCTTTACAAGTATCATAAATTTACCCGACTGTTACAGACTGGAATCAAATGTATGTTTTTATTCTAAAATAGTAAGAATAAGTGCAGCTCACTTCTCAAAATGAATTCATCCGGGATCGAACCCATGAAGTTTTGATCACCAGTCAACAGTTGATACCGTTGCACCACGAAGCAGTCATAGCAAATGTGTGTCAATGTCGCACCTAACACGGCTCTTTTTCTGCAGTTATATTCTTGAATAGAAGTGCTTTTGTTCTGTTATATTTGTACTTTTTGTGAAAGTGTTTCTTTGATATTTGGAATTCAGGCTTCACACATTATACACTTCATGTCTACGTTTTGTCAATTATTACTAAAACATGAAAAATGTTCCTGTTTTAATGATGTGTTGACATAGATCGATTGTAGACATGGAACACATGAAATGCCTGTGTTCCAAATAACAATATAATATTTATAAAAGGAGTCATTTTGCTTGACATCTCACTCTATACAACTCTACTGTAAGCAACTGACATGCAGGTAAACAGACTTGAGCTGAGAAAATTGTACGGCAGTGGGGATGTGATAGTAGGCTGCTGGCTGCTTATCGACACATTACAGGACAAAAGAGCGTTGATGGGGAGGTGCAAAGCGATTTAAGGTGGGACGGATCTATGAGTTTTTCGTAGGCTCTGGTAATTCTAGTGTTAATTAGCCCAGGAGTTCAATTAAAAACAGGAGCTGGTTGGAACAAAACCTGCACCACAGGTGGTCCCAGGACCGAGTTTGGGAAACACTGCTCTAGATGTTTATTATACAGGACAGACCATGATCAGGACAGTGGTGTAAGACAGGGACACACAACATGAAAAGGTTGGGTTTTGCAAATACAAAGTGAGGTTTATTTTCAGGTGCACACAAGGGAAAATAATTAAATGTCCTGAGGAACAGATATCTATAAACACAGTCCAAAGGACACACCAAAACCTGAAAAATGATGAATATATACAGTATTTACAGTGTTGAATGAAAATCCCAAATGGAAAATAAAAAATACACAAACACTAGTGAAAAATGTATTTACACACAAAAATAAAGTGGTCTTCCTCCACAGGACATACAGGTTTAGATCTAGTTGAGTCATATTCTTATTTGGGCTGTCAAGTAACTAAAAAAATAAGCTTTGAATGATTAAATTAAAAATGAGTAGATATTTACATATGTATGAACTCAAAAATTCAGTCAAAATTCTAGGTATAACTTGTTTGTACACATATTTTATATATCATTACTATATTAATGGTGGAAACATCAACAACAAAAGCCAGCAGAAAACAAAAAAAAAAAATAATAGCTATTGGGCAACTGTCGCTATAATATAAAATCCACCAAGATCATGCACAGGATTGTAAACTACCTAAATTGGTCATTATTTTGTTTTCCCCAAATATAAGACTTTTATGAAAATTGAGGCAATGTGACTTAATTGAACAAGATTATATCAGTGTTTGTGTCTATCACATGAAGTAATTGAATATACTCAATATACATGGTTACTCCTCATTCCCTTATTCTAAATTTTATTTAGCAGATGCTTTCAAATAAACTCCAAGTTAATGTTTCTTTCCATAAATTTCTGAAAAAAGGTGCTGAACTTCTGGTTGAACTTCTGTCAAAATGTACAATTAACATCTATATCTGAAACATTATACCTACTATATTATTAACAGGGTAAATTTTAGAAGATTTATATTGGATTTTACAAACCACAATAATCCATGTCCTAAGCTGTCATCTAAACAATATAAAGTACAGGGACAAACCCAAATCTAAACAGGAAAAAACAAAATACAAAAAATCAACACAAGCCCCAGTGCTTGGTAAACTCAAGGTAATGCTCTACCAAGTCCCTCTCTTAGAGCAGTCTAGCCAGAAGACATCCTCTAGAGGCCAGGTATTCCTTTTTAAATTCGCACCATTGCATTGACAATTTAAAGTTGATGAACATTATCATTATATGTGCACATGATGACGGTGCTCATCTCTGAATTGGCTTTTTGCCAAAATCTATTAAAATGCAAGGCTGGTGGTTGGTGCATGCGTGTGCAGCTATGGGCATATTTAAGACATGAACTGCGCTTCTCTAAACTGAAACTAACCCCTCTGTTTCTTCCTCGATCTGGCCCAAACTTCTGGCGATACTTGATCACTTTGTACTTTAGTTCCAAAACACATGCTCTCTTTCAACCTTATAAAAAAAAAGTTGGGCGATTAAATAATATACACTAGTATAGTTTATATCTTTTAGCAAAACATTTTTAATCTATCCAATATTGTTTTGTAAGTATTTGTAATATGAAAATCTAGAGAACAATATGCATTTCAATCAAGTGAAACTGTAGCAAAAATCAATCTTGTATCTTTGCAGGCTGGAGCTTTTAAGAGCATGAGTTGACTTAATGGTCAGTCATCATTATTTGAGTCAGATCCCCCATAAATCTAATCTTAATCTTAGTGTAATGGGGGCTCTGCAGCTAGACTCCCAAATTTGCACCCAGTCCACCTACTGAAGCTCCAGAGTAGAGGCTCTGGGCTGCATTGATATACAACTGGTTCAATGGCTATATCTGTTTGAAATGAAAATCCAGAATTTTATAGCAACAGTAAAAAAGATTAACACTAAAATCCTTGGAGCCTCAAAAAAACTCGTAATCGCCCATTAAATACCTTCCCCTTCCATGCGCCTTTTTTTTTGAAAATGAGTCGATCAGCAAAGCAACAAGCAGCCTGCTGTCCATCCACCTTGCAGAGCTCCAGCTTGGTCAAAAAGTTCTGCCAGCTCAAGCCAAGGCTCCTTATCTTCGTGAGCTTCCTGGAGTTTATAGGTAAATATTACAGGATTTTTATTTGGAATACATGCATTTGTTGTGTTTCTGTGTCTACAAAGATCTGGGTAAGTGTAGGATGAAAAAAGAGGCTAAATCACGGAACACATACCAGTACCAAAAAGCAGAAACTTTTCCATGTTATATTTATAAGGGCGTGAAGAGTATAATGTTGAAGACTTTTGTCCAAATATCAAATAAATGCATATTCAAGAATATACCAAACAAAAATTAGATTTACATGTTGTTTCAATGATTAAAAATCCAAGGTAAAATTTCAATGACGGGGATCTTATACATGTTTTTGAATGGCTGAGGCAAGAACCCTGCCTTATAGCCTAATGGTCTTGGGTTTGAGACCTGGTGCTCTACTTTTGAGTAGTGAGCTGCTATTATTTTTATTACAAAAAAAAAATTTTTATTATAATAAAACATACATTTGATTTAGTTTTAAAAACGTGTAAATTTTGGCCACTTGTAAAAGTTTTATTTTCTCATTGATGTTCACTTGGTACAAAAACTTGCCTCTCACTCTAAGTTGATGGCATTTATCCCAGTCTTTTCACAAAGCAGTGCTGTGGTGCCTGCTCAGACTTTGTTTACTGGCAATCAAAGATACAATGCCCCGTGACGCTATCAGACTGTCAAAGGCTGGACCGTAGCAACAGAAAATTTCTTCACCCTTTCACTGGCTAATAAGACTGCTGCAGTCTGCTTGGCACTAAAGTAAATGTTGACTTTAATCTCTGCATAAATGGCAGAATAAAGTGGAAATCCGAGAAGAAAGTCAACATGTCGAATTATTCTCATCATAAGCATTGGTTAAGTGGAAATGTCAGAATAAATTCAATATCTCGACATTATTCTTTTTACATTTAGTTTTTTTTTCTTACTGTGTCGTTTTTCTTCACCTGGCCCTAATACCTTCCGTGGTTTAATAACAGTTGGAGGTGTTAAGTTTTAACTGAACATTTAAAGTCTTAACATTTGTTTACTCAGCCATTGCCTAAGCTAGCATGGTATATGTCTAAAAATAAATTCTAAACAAAGGAAAAAAATATTTGTATTTAGAAAAAATATGCATTTTGAACATCCCTTTCTTAACTTACTTACAAATGCTATTTAATCTCTTGCTAGTCATCTTTACATTCTGTGGTGGAATATTCTGTTGTAATTTGTGATGTAAATTTAGTTTGATACTGTAGAATTCAGCTTGCTTCAGAAAAGTATCATTATCAGTGAGAACAAGAACTACAAGGAACTTGCTTTAGGTTACACTGCCTCGATTTTAGACCATGATAAAGGAACCTTTCATTTTGGTAGGACTGACTTATTTTTTGATATTTTAATTTAAAATTGTTGTAGGTTTTGTGAGAGTTAATATTTTTGCAGGTGATCTGCAGTATTGTGCTGTATTATATAAGTAGTTTTGGGAACTGCAGTTTTAAAAATGTTAAAACGTTTCAGAAAATATGATAAAACATCTGAAAACTGTAATTACCAGGAAGGTTTGTAACTGATTGGTAGGGCCTACGATTTCCGCAGCACGTGAATTTAATGCCACGCCGCAGAATTAACCTAACTGCTGCGTAGAATACCAAATCTGAATGAAATCTCACCATTTGATATTAGTATGATTAGTTTTGTTTACTACTTTAAGTTCTTTCTTTAGCCTATTGCATCATCTAATTAATATCTGGTTCGTTGCTACTGAAATCGAACACAGTGGGGCTACAATCCCGTTAAACAAGCTGTCAGTGTTGCTGCAAAGTACTGATAAACTTAACGAGCTGAGAGCTGAACTTGAATTTGTATCTGTTCACTGCCAGCCAATTATGAAAACTCTGACTTTTTTTGAGGCACAGTCATTCATGGCTGTCGATGTCTACAACAAGGTGTCTGACTTACCATCTTGCCTGAAATCGTCCGATTTCCAATTGCAACCAGCAGCTTTGAAGATGCAAAGCACAATGCTGCTGCTAAACTTCGAAGAGTATTTGTGGAACTAAACAGCCGGCAACAGACCTATTCAGATCTGTGAGAATATTTGATGCATGACAGCTACCACTCAATTGTGATGATGCCTTTCCTGAACCGATCTGCGCTCTGCTCTTCCAGCTCATTCTGTCCTGACACCTCTCTTTCTTCTCCTTCTGATTCTTCCTCCTCATCTCGCACTTCTATCTGTCCTTAAACTAAACTTTTCCTTCTATCAGTGGAAATTCAATGACACATCCAATGCGATGCCAATGGGGTCCACTGGCCCCTTCTTTCTGCCTCTCCATCGCTAAAGCACTGACTTATCTTTTCTAGGTGTGCTTCTTTTCATTACTTCACCCACAAACATCTGCATTGCATTCAGTTCTACCTTTTTTGCTTTCTCTATTTTCACTAAAATCTTTTGTCTTATAATTCTTAATGTGCTTTATCATTTCTTCACACAGTCCCAGATTAAACAAGCCTTTTTGGGTCTTAAGACCTTTTGTTCTTTTTTGCCATTTTTGAGACAATTTTTCAATGAGTTCCTTATGGAGGAACTTTACGTCCCAATATGTCCACAGGCAACTCTTTCCGTCCATCTCAACTCCCTGCAATCTTGGGCTTCCCCCCAATCTTAAATTGGGATCTCTATTTAAATTAGGTTTGATCTTGCAGAGGACTTTTCTCACCATGACCGCTGGCAACACGTGATCTTCCTACAGCGTTTCTTGGACACCAGTTTACACTCTCGTTATTATACTGATTTCAACGCCAGGATCTATCAGCACCTTTCCTGCTACTCCTGCCTCTCTCAAAGCCACGATTAATTCCCTCCTGCAAATATTGCTCTAAGTGTTCCTCAAAAGGAATTACAATAAAGTGAAGTCTGTTTGATTCCACTATCTCCTCCAATGGAGCTCCCAATTTTTTCACTGTCCAATTTCTCACAATCAAAGTTTCCAGTCATATTCGGCTACTCTTCCTGTACTTCACCCAAATTCGATATTTCTGTAATAGCTCTCAGTAAAAGTCTTTAGCACCCTCCGCTTAGTATGCATGGCTGACCTGCTGTGTTTATGTAAAAATCTTCTTTCCAATAGTGTGTATGCACCCATGAGTTATTTTCAGGATCCTCTCAGTGATGTGCTCTTGTTTCATAAATATTCCTGTTTAACTTTCCTACAATTTATGTTTACAGTAAAAATATGCACTATATTTCTTTTCTGAGTCTCAACCTTACAGTATTCACACAGGACCTTTCCTGTATGCTGATCTGCTACCTTTTCTGGTATTTCCTCAACAATCTGCAATTTTTCTTATTTCTATTCCACTCTCATGCAAATATCTATTTATTTCCAGCACTGCCCTTTTTATTCCTACTCTTGCTATTCCTAACATGCAAGCTCCAAATCGTCCCACTCAATGTGTATGTATGGATGATTAGACCAAAACCTGCTTCTCATCAAATACACTTCCACTATTTTTACTCTTCTTCGGATACACGTTATAAAAAAGTTTAAACCTACCCTGTCTTTTCTGCCCATCAGCCTATATCCTCCGTAAAAAAATCTTTTCCACATGCATCTCTGGACGGTGTACAGGACCAAAATTATAGATCTAAACAATAGCCCTTTTTCTTTAAGCCTAATAAAATCTTTTGCACTATTTTCCTTTCCCACAGGGTTAAATTTATCACATTAACTTTTATCGCATAGGTTTCCCTTCGTATTTTCTCTTAGTATTAATCAGCCCTTTATTTTATATACAAAGATATATATCATTTTCTTCCATATACACTTTATATTTTTTAATATTTCAAAACCATTAATCCATATTCATACTCACTAACACTTATTGCACCCTTTGTGCCCTATTTTGCCCTATACTAGTTTTGCACCTTTGTACCCACACACGCTCTCCACTCTGCACCTCTTGCTTCATTCACTTTGCTTGATTGCACTCCACGTACTTGCACTTACATGCCTTCCCTAATTGTAACAAAATAAACTATTTTATTCCTTTATTTGCCCCTAATACTAACCTCACACCACCTGTCCCGTGCAGCCCTTCCTTCTTGTTCCCACTATGACAAGTTTGGGAAAGCAGTATCCGAACAGGCTTTTCCCCTATAACTCACCCCTGTCTCTAATCCGGGCGGGAACTATAGGTCTTCATTCACACCTGAAGTCAATCTTCTACTGAGGTACAGTTAGAAGAGGCCGTCAGTGCAATTAGTGCTGCAGCGCCTCCCCCTTACTCTGCTCTCTCCAAAAAGCGGCCTGAGGCTGACGGCAATTTCTTGCCTCTTTTATGTCACACCCCCCGCTACACTGGGGAACAATCTCAGCCACAGTAGGAAGCTATACTTCAGGAATTCCACCCTCGTATACAAGACTTGCCGTTGTCACGGTAACCTTAGTATATGTGGTCTACAACACCATGCAGCCCTCCGTCTCTCTGGAACAGAGCGGTATATGTCAGACTACTGAACAACTCGGCTTCCAGTTTTTTGTACACACTTTTTCATAATAACTTTTGCTCTATCTTTACAGCTTTTACCTTTTTATGTAAGTCTGTTGCCTATCCCTTCATCCTATCTTCTTTTTGAGAGACCTTCTGCTGCTTTCTCTGTCAGAGGGGCGGACCTCTTTGAAACTTCACACAAACGTTTTAGTGAAAATCACCTTTCTAGGGTGGCCACCATCTGTGTTGTTTGCAGGCACCGTCCACCTTTGGATTCTGCAACCCCTTTTCCCTCGTCATGTCAGGTCCCAGAATTTGTTGAGGCAGAAGATGCACCAGAGATTCTCACCTGGATAGAAAAGGGTCTAGCAGTCAGAGGATAGGCAAATAGAGTAATTAGCTTTTGCAAAAACAATAATACAGACTGAACCCAGTTAGTCCTCAGGGTTTAGCCCGAATAAGCCAAAAGTCACAGTTTATATAATCATTTCTTATCATGCCGACCTCACTCCCGGGCGCTCATTCTCCCCTTTTGACCCCTTTTGCAGCTGATTTGCATAGGAACCACCAATATTTCTCATATTTTGTTATTTGCCTTCAAACTTTTGCTTTCTTATTTTTGTCGGCCTTGAGTTTGCAGGTGTTCCCCCTCTTACGCTCCTGGGCTGTCTCTATCTATCATTCTTCCTTCTCTCCCCCAAGTTGATAAGATATTGTTGGCTTTAATTAAAAAAACTTTAATTAAAAAAAAAATATGGCATGTCTGTATTTAACCATTTGTTGGGATGCCTGACTTGTTTACTTTCCAAAAAATAATGCTTATAAGTTTTTATATCTATTTGTGCTAATACATGAATATACTAATTTCTTATTTTCCATAGTAGCAACATGGTCTTATGCATTTTTGTTACAGACCAATCATAGCTGTACATTATAAGGAAGCTGTATAGTATGTTGGTAGCAAAATCTAGGGAAAAGACAGTGATTTGCCCAAACATAAAAAGATGGACAAAACGTGTCATGCTGTTCAAAATTTAAAATTACTAAACTAAGGTAATATTGTACATGTGATATAATACGCATCACCTTATAAAACAAAGCTAATTTCGGACAATAATGCAAAAATGTTTTGTTAGCAATCTGATAAACTGTCTTATTTAACACAACAATTTTAAACTTCCATTTTCATTAGTTTTATAGAGTTCATTATATAATTATCATTAGAGTTGATCATTATACTATATAGAGTTGATTATATAAGTCAATCAAAAATATTTAAGGTACTTGGCACAGTGGCAGTTGAAATAATGATGTTGAAATAATGTTCAGTAAAAGGTGTTAAAAAAAGGGTTGAAAAATGAATGTTTTGTTAAAAAGCATTTCATAATTTGGCGGATTTAACTCTGCAGTCTTTAACAAAGTTTTTTTTTTTTAGTTTCTTTTAATATATATTTATCAAAACAATAGCTTAGAATGAAACTTCAGCTTTCTTTTGTGAGTGAGAGTGGAACTGTACATTTATGAAACATCTATTGTCAGCAGTCAAACACTTATGATCTCTTTAGATAACAATGAAAATGTTATATGAACAATTATATGAACAATCTTGCATGCCAAATACTGACAAGTCTGAATTTTTCAACTTTTAACTCAACCATACTCATTGGTTTAAAATATAATCGGTTCTCACAAGGCATTCACAGTGTGTGTCAGTATTGGGGGGCTAAGGGCAAGGGGAATTTTACAGATCTATAGGTGAAGCTGATTAATCAATAATGAAACCATTTTCTTTGTGAAAACACTATGATGATATTGTGTGAGGTCCTGAAATGTATTTAATTTAATTTAATTTGATTGGTTTGTTCTGATTGTCATATACATATATGTGTCTTTATGGAAGCATTTTTACACTGGCAAGAAAGAAACTGCATTTGATTTACACCCATTCCAAATGGAATACTTTGGATTCATATTTAGACTTTGATATTATGTACATGTTAGACTTTGTCAAATTTTATTTAAGCCACAGTTTTCTGTATTGATGCTGGCACTCTGTATATTCTTATGTTGATGTTTGTGCAATGGAAGGTGACCTATTTTGCTGTCCATGAACCAAACACAGAAAGGTCAGACTAGTGTTCAAGAGCACCTGAAAGCAATTGGGTATAACAGGATCAAACATGAGGAGCAACTTCCTGTCCCTTGTGAGCATCACCAAATATACAGACCATCCAGTTTCAGAATGTCATCAAATGATTTTCCTGAGCAACCTTATGTGGATGTCTCTAATTTTCAGATGTTACTAATTTGACAATACAGTACATGTACTTAGTGATAGCAACATTTTTGAGTCTTCTGACAATACATAAATTTCAACATTGTTATTAAGAGTCAACTGGCTGAATGGGCCACAAAGTATAATATTTCACATACAGCTATACCTGGACTTCTAAAAATTCTTAGTAAACAGGTTTGGATTTACCAAAGGATCCAAGAACTTTACTTTCAACACCAGAAGGCTTTGAGGTCAAGCAGATTGCAGGGAAGTTATTATCATTTTGATCTTGCCAGCACAATTTCTCTGAATTGGGCAACTGTGAACTTTCTGAGCTGCCTGATATATTATCTTTAAAATAAATATACTATAGATAGACTTAAAGGTCAAATGCTCATTTATGGCCTATTCTTGGAATGCTAAATGATGTACCTGATAGCTCTGTTTTTGTAATTATTCTGGAGTCTCTAAGCCTTGTTTTGTCAATGAATATTTACAGGCCTTCATTGATAATTTGAAATGTATTAAACAAGAAGTTATATATTTTAAGTGAAAACACTTCAGAATTTCTCTTCCTTTTTCATTTATTTGTGATGACCTAAAGGGCAGTTATTAAATGTGTCAAAGTTCACACGGGTACAACTATTCTGATCTCTATGTTCAAAAGGGTTGTATGTCAATAGTAGAATTACATTTCCTAAAATGTTGGCACATCTAAGAACTGATTGTGATTTTGCAGAAATGTGAGACAAAGAGCATCATATTGGTATTTATCCTCTAAATTATATTGGTTTAGGGTTAGCAACTACATTTGTTCTTGATTATATGCATTTAATATGTTTGGGAGGTGTTAGGGAAAATTTAATATGTTTGTGGTTAAAGGGTCCACTGACATGCAGGGTGTCTACTGGTATTCTTAGCAGAATTTCAGATCAGATGAAATCTGTGAGTCAGTACATTCCAAGAAACTTCTCCAGAAAACCAAAATCTCTGTTGTTTCACAGAGGAAAGCTAATGAAATTGATCAGTTCTTGCTGTATACTGGCCCTGTTGGCTATTTAAAAGTTATCAAATGACAAGTATCTAAATTTTCTAGTTTTATCTGTCTCTGTGAGGATCCTTCTGAGTCCTAGTCTTTGTGCAGAGTATTGTGGATTATGACAAACTGTTGCTAAAGTACTTTGTTGAGAATTTTGCTCATACTTATGGCAAAAGTATTATTGGGGTACAGTGATCCCTCCTATATCAGCTTCGACTTTCGTGGCTTCACTCCATCGCAGATTTTAAATGTAGTATATCTAAATATATATCACGGATTTTCGCTGGTTCACGGTTTCTGCAAACAATGGGTCTTTTCATTTATGGTACGTGTTTCCTCAGTTTGTTTGCCCAGTTGATTTCATACAAGGGACGCTATTGGCGGATGGCTGAGAAGCTACCAATCAGAGAACGATTACGTATAAATAAAACTCCTCAATGATATACGATATGCTTCCCGCTTGGTGCTTTGCACATTAAGCTACTTGAGAAAGCTGACTATTTTCCTGAGCTGAGTGACACAGATTGGCTTTGTAATTTAGCTTTTGCTATGGACATACTGACACACATGAATGAGCTGAATGTGAAGCTACAAGGGAAAGACCAGTTTGTGCATGAAATGTATACAAACGTCAGAGCCTTCAAAACCAAGCTAGCTTTATTCTCAAAGCAAATGTCAAACAACTCATTCATTTATTTCCCCACACTGGCTATGCTGAAAGGGGCCCCTCGACTTGTGAAAAATATAGGAAATCACTGACTACCTGTATGGAGAATTCTGCTGTCGGTTCTCTGATTTTGGAAAAATTTACAAGTCACTTCAGCTATGTCATGTCCCTTCACAGGACCCTGAAACGGCGCCACAGGAGTTGCAGTTGGAACTGATTGATCTCCAATGTGACACCGCCTTAAAGGAGAAGTTCAACTCTCTTAAATGGATGTGTTTTATGCTTCATTAAGCAATTTGTTAATTTCAATCATCCAGAAGATGGCACAGAGGATGCTGGTGTTATTTGGCTCTATATACTGTATGTGTGTGAACAGACTTTTAGTGAGATGAACACCAACAAAGCACCCACAGATCCCAATTTGTGATGAACACCTTAGATCAGTTCTGAAAATTGTCAAAACAAAACTAACACCAGACTTTGATGCACTGGCAAAAAAGGGTGATCAACAACACTGTTCTCACTAAAAGTGAATGTAAATATTAACACTGTAATGCCTTTTTTATGTTTATGTTTGATAAGTATGCATCTAGTGCTGGCCCAGCCCGTCTGTCAAATTTTAAAGTCAATGTGGCCCCTGAGCCAAAAGTTTTGCCCGCACCCTGCTCTAGAGGCTAGACACAATGATGGCAATTACTTTTTTCACCAAATATGGGTTTGTAGTGAGGCATACGTTATGTGAATTGTTGGTACATACAGGTATGTATGCATTAACTTGCAGTACTCCTAACATCCTATGGACCCATTTCAAGCACTGCACGTACCCATTTTAAACAAAATCAGAAGCAAGAATCTACAGTATACAGATGTAATGAAATTAGAGAACCCTGAAATGCACACAAAGTGCTAAGGATCAGGCATTTAATGAAATTCTGCCTTTTCACTTCACTGACAGCATCTAGTGCAATGTGAAAATCATCTCTGATGGATTGCCAGCATAGCAAAACCAGTCAGTAAGTTGTTTAGTGGTATGCTTATACCTCTGTGGGTACTTTGACGCTTTTAAGGAGAAGCACTGTAACCAATTTACCTACTGTATGAAATTGAAAAAGTCTAACATCCAGTAGCTATACCTTTTTAAAATTTATATAGCAATTGTATGTATCTATGTATGCATGTACAATGTATAGATTATTGCTAGGGATATTAAAAGGTGCCTGACTTATAAATTTTTCAGCAAATTTACTATTTGAACTACCAGTAGTGAAATTGTCAGTAAAATTCATGTCACAGCATCAATAAGATGGACTCTGTTTCTTCACCTTCACTCCTGCAAATTCTAAATATTATAATGACTGCTGTCTCTCCATGGTATTGTATACATAAAGCCCTAATAGCTTATTTGACTTGGTTCAAGTTACAATGTGGGTTCAGACACACACACTCTGACCAGCTCACACTCTTGGACCCTGTTACATATGAATGCTGTTTTTATTAAAGCATTAGTATGCTGACTTAAGTTATGTTGTGTAATGTAACACATATTTTAAAATGAGTAGTGACTTTTGTATATCTTTATAGCAGATATAAAACCTTGATTGAATATTGCCCTGTTATTTGTTTTATCCAAAGTTTCATAGAGTTTCCTTCAACTGTCATTTTCAGGTAACTTTGGGATTGATTTAGTTATGTGTGTAATACTGTCCTCAGATGAATTGGCAGCTTGTGTTTGTTGTTCTCAGTGTATGCACCAGCATAGAGACAGAATAGGAAACTGAATTTTTTTTTTGTTCTTCTAGTTTTAACAAAGGAAGCCTTGGCCAGTGTTACATATGTGCATTGAATTGGGGATAATTTTAAAAGTGTATCGGTTTTATTAAATCTAACACAAAATATTTTCATACTATTATCTGTCCATGTCCAAAGACACACTTCGGCAGTAGCCAGTTCTAGGTAGTTTTCAAAAGATGAACTTGGACAATTTTAATGATTTTGCCAATTATATGATATCAGTAGTATAGGGCGCATATTATACATCATCAGATTTTGACAGGTGTATCCGTCCCCGGCGTCCCCTATTGGTATTC
>NW_024376990.1:0-9952 GCF_016835505.1 Polypterus senegalus | reverse complement strand
TCTAAATGTTTAAAAAAATTTGGGTTTTTTAGGAACTTTTGTTTTTTGGTTATCGCCGGGTTACAAACTCGGGTGAAAGTTAGACTTTGATTCACTTTTGTTTTAAAATGGTATTTCTGTTGTTTGATTCTGTTCCAAAAATCCTCCACATTTGTAAACTCAAAGATGCCCAAGCCCCTTAAAACCTCTTTTTTTTTTGGCCCTTTTATTTTTCAATAATCTAGATGCAGACTCGTCTGAAATTGCAAGGGGCACTGTTTTTTTTCCAGCCACCTCTGTATGGGTTTGACCCCTGATCACAGGTGAATATAGGGGAAACCCAGGGAAAAACCCTGGAGGGCTCTAAGTCAGGTGAGGCCTACCCAATTAGTACTTATTGAATGTTTGTAAATTTTTAAATTTTTAATGTATGGAAGTTTTATTTATTTATTACTTTTTTGCTTTTAATGTCATTTTTTTTTTTTTTATGCTGATTTTTACATTTTGAGTTTTTTTTTTCCAACAGTTGTATACGTTATGTATATCCTGTTTTGCTCCAAGCATGAAACTTTTTTTCTGGGCCTCAGAGGTGACTCCCCCTTTGGGACAAAGGGGTGATGTCAATGTTTTCATTGTTCTTTTCACACGCCATGAAACACCCCCCAAAAGGGTAACTGACCTGCCATGACTTCGGCCCACCCAAACAAAACCAGGCTCATTCTGGAAAGGCCCGGGGCAGCTCTTACCAAAAAATTTCCTTTCTGCGAAAATTGAACCACCCTAAGCTCATTAGTTAATTTGAAATATCCCCCATAAAACACCGTTTTTTTTGAATCTGTAATTTTTAAAATGTTTCCCAACATTTAATTTTGATTTTAATTTTTAATTTTTAATTTTAATTTTAAATTTTTTGTTTTTTGGGGAAAAGATCTATCTATCTATCTATTATCTATCTATCTATCTATCTATCTATCTATCTATCATCTATCTATCCATTTATTTTTGTGACATTGTGTTCCATTGGTGTGTGTATATATATATAAAACATATATAAAAAAGGGAACCCTGGTCAGACCAATTGTCCAAAACCTGGTCATAATCCAATTGGTCTGACCAAGTATTCCCCATAGAATTGTTGTAAATACAATTAATCTTTCCAGACCATACAACTCTATGTAAATATTTTTTTTTAAAGTTTTAAGTACAAATATAGTGAATTATCCAGAATGAAAAGTAAAGTAAACTGAATGAAAAACATTGAATAACACTGAAAAACCTTGAACAACAGAAAAAACTAACTGAAAAAAGGCTCCTGTCCCTTGGGGGCGCGAAGCAATCCGTGAAAAACCATGGGGTGCAGTGAGCATGTCGGTGGACCGGGGCCGGGAAAACTGGGGCCACTAAAAAAGTTTGTTTGGCGTTTTTTGACCAAATGTGGGGGTTTATTTTTAGTTATGTTGGGGTTTGAGAGAAAACTGTTCTGAATTAGTACAGTAGTTAGGTTAATATTTTTAAATTTACATTGAAATTTTAATTGCAAACACCAGTGAAAATGTGAAGTTTATTACCTATTAGACATTTGTGTATAGCATAGTGAGATAAATGTATTTATGTACTAAATGTCTTATTTTGTTGTTTTTTAGAACCAAATTTTTTCCCCCCCTACCTGTACAGGTTTTTTATTTAAAAAATTTTGGGATCTAACATTAAAAACATGTTTTGAAATGGTTTTAGTTCCTTGTTCTGACACACCAAGCAATACAGCGTTTCAAGTCTGCCTTTTTTCAAAACACTAACACTGAAGAGTTGGGGTTTTACAAGCTCTAAAAAAAACTTTTTTAAAGAGTTTTAAGACTGGGAAAATGAACATTTGAAAAACCTTTAAATTTTAAAAAACCCCAAGAAAAAATAACATTGCAATAATGACACTACAAATGATCACTGTAAACAGAAGTGAAGGGAGGTTAAAAACCAATAGAAAAAAAATTTTTTAAAAACAATGAGGTTAAAAAGGGGCTCGGGGTTTTTCTTTTAAAAAAAAAACCCTGCATTTTTTAACCGCCTTTGGCCTTATGCGCCAGCCCTTCTCCCGAGTGTGTATTGTTCTTTGTCCCCTATTTGTGTGTGTGTTCACTCCATTTTCTGTGTGTTCGCCCCTCTTTGTTGGGGGCACAGGAAAGCAAAAGGGAAAGCAAGGGGGAGACTGAACACGGGAAATATTGGTGTGACAAACCCTGGGAAACTGGTTGGTTTTTCCGTGTGGTGGGGGGAACAGATGCAAAATTTGGCAAACTTTTGTCAACCCCCAGTAAAGGGGTTCAGGGGCGTTTGGAACCGCGTCCACTTATCTTACAATAAAAGGAAAAAAACCCTCACTGACTCACTGACTATCATAATTCTCCAACTTCCCTTTAGGTAAAAGGCTGAAATTTGGCAGGCCATTCCTAACAGCTTACTTACAAAAGTTGGGCAGGTTTCATTTCAAAATTCCCGAATGGTCATAACGGGAAGCATTTTTCCATATACTGTAATGGAGTTGAGCTCAAAGCCATGGGGAAAAGTTTCGTGAATCATCCCCCCCCACAAACCCCGGAACTGCGTCCGCGACGTGAAAAAAGGAAGAGCTCCAAAAACCCTGAAGAAAACATGCTTTATAAAATTTCGAAGACAGCAAACAATAAGAAGGGCGAGTGACATATACAACCATATTCAGAGTGCTGCACTGAAACCCCGGTAAAAACCTGTTTAAATTAAGTTCAAAAAGGCTGGCGGCTTTTGTCATCCCCAGGGGAATGTGGGATACAAGTTTAAGAGGGACACAGGATAAAAACGATTTTTGATCACTTTGTAACTAAGTTAAAATTGCAGGTAAGGGCTGTGCTTGCGTTCGGGGACTGTGTTTGTGGGGATTGAAGTTAAGGGGGGTGGGGGGTCATCCCTCCCATTCACCCCCATTTCGCCTGAGCTGGGCCCCGCAGCTAAAGCGTCCCCGGAAGCATTTGCGCTGCCCCCAAAACTCCGAAAAAAACCCCCAGTTAATCAACCCAATCCTCCCGGCACATTACAAAAGGTTAATTGACAATCGTGTTCGTTTTTTTTAAAATGTTTTTTTTTACCCCAACACACTAGCGCTGGCATGTGCTCCATAACGTTAAAAAAATAATGCATTTAATCACACTTTGACCCCAAGCAAGGGGAATTTTGTCAATGATGTTTTTGGTCCCCGACATTGATCACCCCTTTCCCCGATTCATTTTACCCCCCCACCCCTTTGGTTTGAAAAGAAGTATGAAAAATATGAGGTTCCAAAAAAAACGTCACCAATTGAAGTTTTATGAAAATGATACTTTCCCATCAATTTTTTTTGGTAAACCCAAACTCAGTGAAACCCCTCCTTCCTTTTTCAAATTTTTTTCGGACCAGCCATGAAAAAAGAAAAAGCCAACCAGGGTCCTTATTGAGGCAGGGGGGAAGCTCAATGGCTCGGGGGTCATGTAGTGCGTTGTCGATAAAAAACCCCGGAATGATTCTAAAAATATATTTTTTTCACATTCTTTTGGATATAAGGGTTTTTTATCGACAAAAATATTTTTTGGTAGTGAAGTTGAATTTTAGTCTTAAATTTCTATGGTGAAGAAAAAAAGATGCAATGATGACTAAATTTCTTCTTTCCTACCAAAAAATATTTTGTCACTAAATAAAATTCTTTTATTTAAAATTTTAAAAAGAACTTGAACAGATAGAAATTTATAATACCCACCTGCATAAGTCCGTGAGCAGGAGTCATCCGTTTTTTAAAAAACGCATATTGCACTGATTAAATAGCCGCCCATTTAATTTTTTAGGAATGGATAGATAAATTAAGATTTTTTACAAATAATGTTTTTTATTTTTCTTCCTTGATGGATTCTGGGACCCCAGCTACAGCTCCACCCCCAAAGGGAAAATATATATATATACTAGAGAATACCCCTGTTTTAAAAAGTAGTGTGTTGAAATTATGAAAAAAAAAAAGGAAAAAAAAATTTAAAACAACGAATGATTGTTAATGTTTGTTTTTTCTTTATATGAGTGTTGTTGTCTATTTATATATCTATATATATATCTATATCTATATCTATCTATCTCTTTTATATATATATATATATATTTAAAAAAACCCGCGGGAGCGGGGAAGAAAAAAAAGGGAAAAATTTTTAATAATAACGAAATGATTGAAAAATTGTTTTTCATTTATGAGTGTTGCTGGTTATATAGGAAGGACCGGGAGACAGCAAAAAGGGTTGGGGTTTCCGCCCGATATTGTCCGGGAACTTTTAAAAAAACAGAAAACAGGTTTTGGGATAAAAAAAACAGTTCAAAAAGCGACGCCACCCGGCCCCCGGTTTTATTGGGGAGGGCGGAAGTAGGGATGCGGAAAGGGACGCAAGGGAGGATGGGAAGGGGATACGCCAGGGGATGGCGGAGGAAGGGGGGAAGCCCTTTCCGTCAATCCAGGCCTATGGTGCAGGAAGGTCTTTCTTTCACGGGGGAAGCAGAGGGAAATTTAAAACCCCCCTTTCCCTGGGGCGTAATTTTTCCCCAGGTGCTTCAATCAACCCCTGCCCCCCTCTGGCCGGGCGTGACCCCCATCCCCTTAGCCCAGGACCGCCGGTCGGGCACAACCCGGGGGTCGTGAATACGAGGGGGCATCGGATTGGCCTGGGGGGTGCCCCCCGAAAGTGACAGTGAACTTATTGTGTGTCCGGGAAACCCACCGGGCCCCGCGGATTCGACTCTTTGTGTAGGGACATCCACTGAAGTGCAGCGGATGTCACCAGAGCGCCCCCCGCAGGTAAAACGGAGGTGGGTCACTGCCCAATGGCCGGGCCCCCTCTCCACTCCGCTCCCCGGGCCCCGTCCATCATTTTCCGCAAGGTTTCCCCGGGTTTTTGAACCATGGGGTTTTGGCTCACCCAGGGCACCCAGGCCTGGCCCGCGGGGGCGGAAAAACGGGCCCAAAATCGGGCCCCCAAAATCGGGCCGTGGGGCCCTTTTTTAGGTCACGAAGGTTCTGCTTTGTCGGGCCCCACACCAATAGGGGGTTTTTTGTCGGGTGTCAAGGGTGCTGCTTTTTGAGAAGGGGGAAAAACCGGGGTAGTAACCAAAACCCCCCAAGAAAGCCTGCACCTGTTTCTTACGGACGGGCCATTCTAAGATGTTTTTAACTTTGAGCTTGTGGCGCACCTGTCCTTGCCCCCGAGGTAGCCTAAATTTTTGGGACCCTTTAACCAAAAAAAAAACACCCCGGGGGTTTATGCGGGGGCCCGGTTTTAGCCAGTGTTGGAGGACAGCTGCGACCTGCAGTAGTGCCCCTCCCAGGTGGGGAATAGATGACAACGTATCCAGGTAGGCGCACTATAGGACGGTGGGGCTTCGCACCGTCTACCAGCGTTGGAGGCGGGGGCCCCTGCAGCCCAAATGGGAGGACCTTGACCCCAGTCCCCCGCTGGGGGTGTAAACCGTTTTCCCTTTTGCGGACCCCCTAAAGGAATTTAAACCCTTTTGTCTTAAAGGGTGTCAGATCCCGGGCCACCCACCCGCCAGGAGGTCCAATGGGGGGATGGGGTGGATCAATTTTGGAGATCTGATTAGGCCAAATGCAGAACCCCGGACCGCCTGGTTGAGAAGGGACAATAGGGCGGGCCCGGGGACATGGCTCTTTAAAAGTCCATGTCCAACATGTTTCACCCAGTTCGACCCCGGGCCCCGTTTGCCCCCGGGGTTTAGGGCCTCCCCGGACGAACCCGGCCCGGGATATATCGGGGCAATAAACGCCCCCGGGGGTGATGCTCACCCCCCGGGTGGCTCGGGTGTTTGGGCTCCTGCCCCCTTTTGGGGCCGCTCTTCCGAGGTTAAGGGCGTTGTGCTTGAAAAGGGAAGTGACCTATGGGGTGGGACCCTTCTTTATCTCCCGGGGCTTTAACAGGTTGACATAAGACCCTTACCCGGATTGGGCTGTTTCACCAAATAGTCGAGGTCCTTTTTCTCCTTAACCTCGAAAGGCCCCTTTTGCCAGTGGCGGGCGCTGGGGGAGGTGGGGGCCCTTCGCCCGGGGGAACTCCTGAGGCGGAGTTGCGTTGTAACCCCGGCCTCGCTTTTTGCGCACAGTCACGGTTTTTGGGAGGGGCCGATTTTTGTGGTCGGTCGCCGCGGGCCCGCTCAAATGTTGAGGAGGGAGTGGGCCTCCCAGCCTCTTTTAGGATGTCGGGGTTTCCCCGGGGGTTGTCGCCCTAGGGTTTCAAATGGGAGAAGTAGACCCTTACCCCCCGGGGAAAAAGCGGGGAAAGGGTGGTCCCATTCCGCCGCCCGCTGACTTTTGCGGAGCATCTTTTTGGCCTGAAAACCCCGTCGCCCAAACCCCGCAGTTTGCGGGTGATAACCCGCTTTGGTGCTTTTTTCTGCATAATTTGGCTACCTCCTTTAACGATCCGGGAAGGGGGACCTGGTCCGTGAGGGCCTCCTTTGGGGATGCCCCCAGGGAAAAAAATTAACCAGTTCCCCCCATGCTTTTAGTATTAGCGGGCCGGGGAACCGCCTTGGACCGGGGGGAAATCCACCATGACTAGGATATACTTGTGGTACCGGGGTTTAGGGCTCCCGGGGGCCCACCAAATCGACCCCTATCCTTTCAAAGGGGGTGTCCACCAGGGGAAAAGGGTAGAGGGCACGGTCCTCCAGAATCTGGCGGGGGCTGGCACCCGGGGCAGGATTAGAACCGCCGGGCCTCCTATTGTAGGGCCCGTGCGGGGCTTAATCCCCATGTTTTTTTCGGCCCGGTGGGCCCTAGGGGGTGAGCATGTGCCAGCTTGAAAACTCCCCCGGAAGGACTGAATTAAAAAAAATTGGACCGCCTCATGGGGAGCCACCGGAAAAAGCCCCCGGGGCAAAGAAGGGTTCCCTGTACCGTCCGCTGTTGAGTTTGGGGAACGACTTCCGCGGGGGGCATTCCCCCCTTAAAGGAGGCGGCGGGACAAATTGATTGGCCGCCGGAGGGGGGGGGCCCGGGGCCCAAGAGTTCCCCGGCGGGCCCTTCTCCGGGGCCGTCAAGGGCCAGAGAAAAGGGCCCCAACACCCGCGCCCGGGGTGCCCCTTTTGCCGGCGGGAGGCCGCGGGGGGTGCCTTTTCCCCCCCTTCAAAAATCCAACGAGGCCCGGGGGGCAATGGTTACCCAAAACTTTTAGACCAGTCTTGTCCCAAAATCACTGGGGGGGGGGGTAAACAGCCCCCGCATTTGGTTTTCCCTTTCCGGGGGACATAGCAGTAGGGGCGAATGACCTAGTCCCCCCCGCACACAAGGGCCAACAAATGCTGAAACCCCTGTTTTGAAAACGCAGCAACAATTAATGTTGGCCCGGGAAACAAACAAAGCCACCCGGGCCCCTCCATTTTCAACACCACCCGTTGGGCTCGCCAAGGGGGTGGGCGGGGGAAAAAACCCTCCCCTAGCTGCAGTCCAAGGCTCCGGGCTATGTCGGGGAGTTTTAGAGGTGACCGGGGCCGCCAAAGAAACAGCCGGTGTTTTTTTTTCTGGGTGGCGCTTGGGGGGGGCTCGGGGGGCCGCCCCCCCCTGCCCCCCCAGCAGGGCCCTTTTTACCCCCGTGGGGGACCGCCAACTGCGCTTTTAGGGGGCCAGGAGGCCCCATGTTCTGGTAGGCGTTCCCCGACCTTTGGGCGGGGGAAATGGGGACGATTGACCAGGCCCCCAGGCCACCCGCGACCCCCCCCGCCCGCGGGGCCCCCCTGGGCCGTGGGCCCCTCTTGGCCGAACGCCTGGGCGGGGGTTTTGGGGGCAAAAACCCAGTTCCGCCATTTGCCCTGCTGGCCGGCTAAACCCCCTGGGGGCCCCAAAAGGGGTTGAGGAGGGGAAAAAACGCCCCCCCTCAGGGGGTTAATAGCCCAGCCCGGTCCCTTCATAGGCGGGGATGGCCCCCGGGCCGCTGCCACTGCCCCGGGGGCCGCCCCAAACATGCCCCGGCGCTGGCGCCTCCGGGGCCCCGGGGCTGGAGAGGGGTTCCCGGGCGGGGTTGGGCTCGCCTTCCATAACCTGGCCCTGGCCCCCAGCTCCCGGGGGGCGGCGCGTTCGCTTGGGGTGGTCATTCATCCCCCCCCGGGGTTAATCCGCCACTCGCCGATGGGGACCGGAAAAACAAGGGGGGGTTTTGGCCCCGGTATTGCGAACTTTTCAAAAAAAAGAAAACAGGTCTTGGGGTAAACAAAAAAGTTCATAACGCGGCGACCCCGGGGCCGCTTTTTTGGGGGAGCCGGAAATGGAGGGGGTGCGGGGAAAGGGCCGCAGGGGGGGATGGGAAGGATGAGGGGAAGATGCGGAGGAAGGGGAAATTAGGTCAATCCCGGCCAGGTGCAGGAAGGTCTTTTTCACGAGGAAGAGGGGGAAAGAAACCCCCATTCCCTGGCAAGTTTTTCCCGGTGCTTCGAAACAATCCGGGGCCCCACTTTTTAGCGAAATATATATATATATATATATATATATAATACATTACATATATAAAACACATATCATGGGGTGAAACAAAAAAATTGTTTTTGTAAATATAAAGTGGGCCCCAGAATAAAAAGTCAAAATTTGAATATATAAAGTCAGTGTGGGATACATAAAGTTACTTTTTTTTCTGAAATAAAAAGTCAAAACTTGAATATTAAAGTCACCCCGAATATATAAAAGTCAGCGGGAATATATAAAGCAAAAGTTGAATATATAAAATCATTAATATATAAAGTAAAAAACCTGAATATATAAACAGGGGAATTTATAAAGTCATTCCTGATTATATAAAGTGAAAGTCAAAACTATTGTTGCGTTTTGAACTGAACTAAGTTAAAAAAAAACGATTAAAAGTAAATTAAAAACACTGTTCGGTTAATGTTTTGAAAATGATGTCCCCCTCCCCAGGACTGGTTCTTTCCGGCGCCCCGTGTTGGTTTGGGGTTCCCAGCAGACCCGTGGTGGTGGGTTCAGGGTTTGGGGAAAAATGGATATTCCCGCACTGACTTTTTATATTAGCTGACTTTATATTTGAAGTTTACTTTATAGATTCCAGGGGTTTTTTTTATTCCAAAATATTCCCAAGCCGTTTTTTTTCTCAGGTTTTGATTTTATATTTGGGGAAAGACTTTGTATATATTCAAGTTTTGTTTTATATTCCCTTTGATTTATATATTAATTTTGACTTTTTTATTTAGAAACAAGTTTTACTTAATATATACCCCGCGACTTTATATATTAAAGTTTTTTTTTTATTTATTAATTTTATTACAATCAATACTAGCAATCAAGTTTTAACAAAAAAAAAAAAAAAAAAAAGAAAAAGAAAATGGGGTCCCCCACCCCCGAGGAGAGAGCAAGCCAAACGGTAAAATTTGGCTTTTAAAAAAACCTAAATCAAAAAACCCATTTCTTTTAAAATCATTTCAAAAAATTCGTTAGATCCGCATGTTTGAAAAATCTTTAAAAACCTCTAACCAGGGATTTGATTTTTTTTCCCAATTTTTAAAAAATATAACACATCAGTTTCCCCCTGACTTAAAAAAAGAGTTTGGGCTTCCAGTTTATCAGAATAAGTCTGGTCCCAAAAGTGAGTGAATGCAATCAAGGTTTTTCTTTTTCCCCTTTAAGACCTCTGGGAAAAACCCCAAACACAGCTGAATGGGTTAGGGGGGATTTAGTCCCAAAACGTCTGAGAGGTATAAAAAAATTTTTTCCCGAATAATGTTAATTTGGAGCAGGCCCAGAACATTGACCTAGTGAGGTGGGGTTGGTTAACCCCAGGTTGGATCAGCCCCCAAAATTTTGAAGTTTTAGTCGAGACAGATGTCTCGATATATAATTTTGAGTTGTATAATTTTTAATGTTTTTTTGGGGATATAGCTTGAGAATTTCCGATTTCTACTTTCCACCTTTTTTTTTCTGTAT
>NW_024376989.1:0-7347 GCF_016835505.1 Polypterus senegalus | reverse complement strand
TCTTTTATATACGACATCTCTATGTTTTCTTTTTTCTCTCCTTCCCCTGTGTGTCTTCATTTTTTTTTTGCCATTCTTTTGAAATTATTCGGAATGTCTTTTGAATTACAATGTTCGTTGTCCTTCATGCTGATCCCCTTCTGTCGGCTCGCGCCACCCATTTAAGACCAACCCTGTTCCCCGTTCCTCCTCATGGATAGATGGATAGATAGACAGATAGATCTGGTGCAGCTCTTCAGACGGGGAGCCTGCAACTTTATAAAGGGGGGCATCGTCCAGAAAGGACCAGCAACCTGTGTGCTTGCTAACGTGCAATCCCACAGTGGAATCAAAGGCAGGGCAAGCACCGGCTCGAGTCTCGAACGTGTACCCAGGGCTGCCCCAGATCACTTTCGGCGGCCTCGGCGCAGATCTTCCGATGGTGCTTTGCTGCGTGTGCGGCGCCCGCAGAGGTTCTTCCTCCTCGGTCTCCGGGCGCAGGATCGCCTCCCTCTTTCGCAGCTTTGCCTCCTGCCTGCAGCTTGCCGCCTGTCTAAGCTGTTGGCGGCTGTTTATCATTCAGCGTCCGCCCAGTCCTAGCTCTCCTGTTTCTCTTCCAGCCAATAAGCTCCAGCGATGGGTGGCTGGTTTGCATAAGGCGAGGTGCACCTTGGGTTTGCTGGCGAAACCTGTCTAATCAAGGTGGTGAGGTCTTTGCAACCCGTCATCCGGTCACGGGGCACCGGCGTCTGGTGGCGGCTAACTCCAGCGCATCGCGCTCCAGAGGCGAAGAAGCCGAAGGATCCCGAAGGGGCCCGAAGGACCGAGGACTGCGCTGGGGAAATCGTCCCGCTGCCGAGCGGCGAAGCCGAGGAAGTGGGAGGATGAGCGCCGGGCTGTACAACTCATACTTACCTGGCAGGGGAGATACCATGATCACTAAGGTGGTTCTCCCAGGGCGAGGCTCATCCATTGCACTCCGGGTGTGCTGACCCCTGCGATTTCCCAAATGCGGGAAACTCGACTGCATAATTTGTGGTAGTGGGGACTGCGTTGCGCTCTCCCTGATAATCCTGGTTCAAAAATAGACTGAAAAATGCGTTTCATTTTATGGAGAGTGGTGATTGTGAAGCAGGAGCCTGTGAGACAACGGGTCTGGGAGCTTTAAGCAATAAATAAAGAAGTTCCAAAAATCAGTCAATCGGTCAATCTGTCTGTCTGTCCATTTATTTATTTGTTTATTTATTTATTTTAGAACCCCCGCCCTAGAAAAATGGTATCAAAAATAATATTAATTTAAATTAACTAATCAATTTATTTATTTATCTTAAGGACCCTCACCCACCGTAATAAAACAATAATACAAATAATCATTCATTCTTTTTGTGCCTCTTTACTGATTTTAAGCCGCTTTCCTTGCTGCCAAGAGCCAAAAGAAAAGACGAGGTGAAGGCGACTCCTGCTGGCAGAAAGGCAAAAGCTTACAGCACTCGGTATTCCCAGGCGGTCTCCCATCCAAAGTACTAACCGAGCCGACTCTGCTTAGCTTCCGAGATCGAGGCGTATTCAGAGTGGTATGGCCGTAGCGATGGCTGCTTGTTTTCTCTCCCCAAATAGGCAGCGTGGAAGCCCTCTTTTCTAACGACAGCCCTGTTTTTTTTTTGTTTTTTTTTCTCTCCTTCCCCTGTCTGTCTTCATTTTTTTTTTTTTTCCCATTCTTTTGAAATTTTTGGAATGTCTTTTGAATTAGAATGTCGTTGCCCTTCATGCTGATCCCCTTCTGTGGCTCTCGCCACCCATTTAAGACCACCCCTGTTCCCGTTCCTCCTCATGGATGGATGGATAGATAGAACAGATAGATCTGGTGCAGCTCTTCAGGCGGGAGCCTGCAACTTTATAAAGGGAGCATCGTCCAGAAAGGACCAGCAACCTCGTGTCCTTGCTAAACGTGCAATCCACAGTGGAATCAAAGGGGAGGGCAAGCACCGGCTCAAGTCTCGAGCGTGTACCCAGGGCCCGCACAGATCACTTTTGGCTGCCAAGAGCCCAGCTTCTGACACGGGTGGAAGGAAAAGAAAAGGAGGGGGCCCCTTTCAAACAGGAAACCGTCTTTACGGTCCCCCAAGTCGGCCGCCGACCGGGCCCGGGCCCCGGTGGGGGGGAAACCCGCGCGCCCCCCCGGGGGGGGGGAACCCCCGGGGGGGCCCCTGTCTTTTTTTTCCTGGGGGGGTCCCCCTTTAAATTTCGGGGGGTTTAAATTTCCCCAAATTGGCCCCGCCCTTTTCCCCCTTTGCCCCCTTTCCCCTGGGGGAAAAGAAAAATTGGTATTTAAGGGGTTTTTTTTTGGGGGCAAAACCGAAAATTTTTTTCCCTGGGTTTAAAGGGAACAAAAGGTAAAAAGGGTCTTTTTTAAAAAGGTCCAATTTTTTTTTTTTCCCCCCCCCTTTTAAAAGGGTATAAAAAAAAAATTTTTTATAAAAAAAAATAAAAACTTTTAATTTTCTTGTTTCCCCATTTTTTTTAAAAATTTTCCCTTCCCTTGGGGAGTCCCCTGCGGGGCCCCCAAAAAAGGGGAAGGGTTTTTCCCAAAGGGGTTTTTTTTTTTCCCCCCCTTCTTTTTTTTTTTTTTTCCCCTTTTTGGGTTTGGGGGAACGAGGGTTCCCCCAGGCCCGGGGGCCCCCCCTTTTAAACCCCCCCTTTTTCCCCCTTTTTTTTTTTTTTTTTTTCCCCCCCCCTTTTTAAATTTTTTTTTTTTAAAAAGGGGCCCCGGGTTCCCTTGGGGAAATTTTTAAAAGGGCCCGTCCCCCCTTTTTTTAAAAACCCCCGTCCCCCCCGGGGGGAGAAAAAATAAGGGAAAAAGAGGGGAAAATTTTTGGCAGGGAAAAACAGCCCCGGGGCCCAAGGGGGTTTAAAAAAGGGCCCCGGGTTTTCGGAAGAAGCCAAGGTAGGGAAAAACGGGGGGCCCCCCAAAGGAAGGGAAAAAAAAGGGGGTTTGGGGGGCCCTTCCCCCGGGTTTCTTTTTGCCCCCGATTTAAAAAAATTGTTTTTTTTCCCAAAAAAGCCTTTTCTTTTCAAAAGGCACTTTCCCCCCTTTTCCTTTAGTTTTTTCCCCTTTTTGTGTTTTCTTTTTTTTTTTTGGGTTTTTTTGGAAAATTTTTGTTTTGCCCCCTTTTTTTCCTTCCCCTTCCCGCCCCCCCCTAAAAAAAGTCCCCGCCCCCGGGGGGGGTAAATGGGCTTTTCAAAAGGGCCCCGGCTTTTGGGGCCCCAGGGCCCCCGGCGGCCCCCCGGGGAAAACCGGGCCCCCTCCCCCGGGCCCCCCCCGTCCCCCGGGGCCCCCTCGGGGGGGTTTCCCGGCCCCCGGGGGTTTTTTTTTTGGGACGGGCCCCCCCTTTCCGTTTCCCCCCCCGGGGCGTTTAAACCCCCCCCTGTTCCCCCCCACCCCCCCGGGGGCCCCAAAAAACCCGGGGGGGGGGTTTTTGGGGGTGCACCGGGGGGGAAAATGAATAAGGTGGTGATCTTTCCCCCCCGGGGTTTTTGGGGGGCCCCGGGGCCCTTCCCACCCCCCGGGGAAAGGCCAGGGGAAGGGGGAAACCCCGGGGGTTTGGGGATGGGCCCCCCGAAAGGGGGGGGGGGTGCCCTTAAAATTTGGGGGGTTTTGGGGGTTTTAAAGGGGGTTTCCCCGATTTAATTTTCCCCTTTCAAAAGGGGCCCCAATTTTTTGGGGAAATTCTTCCCCCCCCTGAAATTTGGGTTCAAAAAAAAAAATTTTTAATTAAAATTTTTTTTTAAGAACCCTTTTCCCTGGGGATTTAACAAAAAAAATTTAAAATCATAAATCTTTGTCTTCTTCCATTTTTTTTTTTTTTAAAGCCCCCTCCCCTAAAAAGGTTAAAAAATTTAAAAAAAAAAATTTTCTTTTATTTATACTGGGCCCCCCCCAAATAAAACAAAATCAAAAAACATTACTTTTTGTCCCCTGTTTTTTTTTCCTTTTCCCGGAAAAAAAAGGGGGGGGGGCCCCTGGGGGGTTTTTTTCCCCCCGCCCCCTAAAATTTTTTTTTTTCCCCTCCTTATTTTAAGGGCTTAAGATGGTTGGCCCACGATCTCTTGTTTTTCCCCCAAAAGGGGGCAACCGGGGTTTTTTTTTTAAAAAAGGGGTTTTTTTTTTTTTTTCCCCCCCTTTCCCCCGGGCTTTTTTTTTTTTTTCCCCCAAAATTTTTGAATTCTTTTTTGATGCCCCCCCCTTTTTATTTTCCCCCAACCCATTTAAGACCACCCCTTTTCCCCCGTTCCTCCTCATGGATGGATGGATAGATAGAAGATAGATCTGGTGCAGCTCTTCGGGCCCGGGAGCCTGCAACTTTATAAAGGGAGCATGGGCCCAGAAGGACCAAGAACCCGTGTCCTTGCTAGCGTGCAATCCCACAGTGGAATCAAAGGAGGGCAACACCGGCTCAAGTCTGAATGTGTACCCAGAGCTGCCCCAGATGCCCGGTTGCCAAGAGCCCAGCTTCTGACAGGTGGAAGGAAGAAAAAAAAGCGGGGTGAAGGGCGCTCCTACTGGCACAAAGGCAAAAGCTTACAGCACTCGGTATTCCGGGCGGTCTCCCATCCAAGTCCCTAACCGACCCCGGGCTCTGCTTAGCTTCCGAGGTCGGGCGGTTCGGGTATTCAGAGTGGTAGGGCCCGTAAAGCGACAGCTGCTTTTTTTTCTCTCCCAAATAGGCAACTGTGGAAGCCCTCTTTTATATAGACATCTCTATTTTTTTCTTTTTTCTCTCCCTTCCCCTGTGTGTCTTCATTTTTTTTTTGCCATTCTTTTGAATTATTGGAAATGTCTTTTGAATTACAATGTTGTTGTCCTTCATGCTGATCCCCTTCTGTGGCCCCGGCCACCCATTTAAGACCAACCCTGTTCCCGTTCCTCCTCATGGATAGATGGATAGATAGACAGATAGATCTGGTGCAGCTCTTCGGGCGGGGAGCCTGCAACTTTATAAAGGGGGCATCGTCCAGAAAGGACCAGCAACCTGTGTGCTTGCTACGTGCAATCCACAGGTGGAATCAAAGGCAGGGGCAAGCACCGGCTCGAGTCCGAGCGTGTACCCAGGGCTCCCCCAGTCCTTTCGGCGCCTCGGCAGATTTTTCCGATGGTGCTTTGCTGCCGTTCCCGGCGCCCCGCAGGGGGGTTTTCTTCCTCCGGTCTCCGGGCGCAGGATGCCTCCCTCTTTACCCCTTTGCCTCCCTGCCTGCCGCTTGCCGCCTGTCTAAGCTGTTGGGCTGTTTATCATTCAGCGTCCGCCCAGCCCCACAAGCTCTCCTGTTTCTCTTTCAGCCAATAAGCTAGGGTGGCTGGTTTTAAAAGGCGAGGTGCACCTTGGGTTTGCTGGCGAAACCTGTCTAATCAAGGTGGTGGGGGTCTTTGCAACCCCGTCATCGGGTCCCGGGGGCAGGCGCTGGTGGCGCCCAACTCCAGCGCATGCGCGCTCCAGAGCCGAAGAAGCCCGGGATCCGAAGGGGCCCGAAGACCCAGGGGCTGCGCTGGGAAATCGTCCGCTGCCGGCGACTGAGCCGAGGAAGTGGGAGGATGCGCCGGGCTTACAACTCATACTTACCTGGCAGGGGAGATACCATGATCACTAATGGTTCTCCCAGGTAGGCTCATCCATTGCACTCCGGGTGTGCTGACCCCTCGATTTCCCCAAATCGGGGAAAATTCGATGCATAATTTGTGGTAGGGGGGATCGTTGCCTCCCCTGATAATCTGGGTTTAAAATAGACCGAAAAATCGTTTCATTTTTTGGAATGGTGATTGTGGCTTAGGCGTGAGACCACGGGTCCCGGGAGCTTTGGGAATAAATAGAAGTTCCAAAAAACAGTCAATCGGTCAAAACTGTCTGTCTGTCCATTTTATTTATTTGTTTATTTATTTATTTTTCAGAACCCGCCCCCAGAAAATGGTATCAAAAATAATATTAATTTAAATTAACTAATCAATTTTTTTTATTTATCTTAAAGGGCCCTCACCCACCGTAATAAAACAATATACAAATAATCATTCATTCTTTTTGGGCCCCTTTACTGATTTTAAGCGCTTTCCTTGCTGCCAAGAGCCAAAGAAAAAAGGCTGAGGTGAAGGGCTGACTCCTGCTGGGAGAAAGGCAAAAGCTTACAGCACTTCGGTATTCCCAGGCGGTCTCCCATCAAGTACTAACCAGCCGACTCTGCTTAGCTTCCGAGATCGGTATTCAGATGGTATGGCGAAGCGATGGCTGCTTGTTTTTCTCCCCCCAAATAGGCAACTATGGAAGCCCTTTTTTCTAAACGACAGCGCTGTTTTTTTTTTTTTTTTTTTTTCTCCCTTCCCCCGCCTGTTTTCTTTTTTTTTTTTTTTTCCCCTTCTTTGAAATTTTTGAATGTCTTTTGAATTAGAATTACGTTGCCCTTCATGCTGATCCCTTCGTGGCTCCTCGCCACCCATTTAAAAACCACCCCCGTTCGTTCCTCCTCATGGATGGATGGATAGATAGAGAAAAGATCTGGTGCAGCTCTTCAGACGGGAGCCTGCAACTTTATAAAGGGGAGCACGTCCGAAGGGACCAGCAACCTCGTGTCCTTGCTAGCGTGCAATCCACAGTGGAATCAAGGGGGGGCAAGCACCCGGCTCAAGTCTAGATGTGCCAGAGCTGCCCAGATCGCTCGGTTGCCAGAGCCCAGCTTCTGACGGGTGGAAGGAAGAAAGAAAAGGCGAGGTGAAGGGCCTCCTACGCACAAAGGCAAAAACTTACAGCACTTCGGTATTCCGGTCTCCCATCCAAGTACTAACCCCAGGCCGGCTCTGCTTAGCTTCCGAGGTGGACGAGGTTGGGCGTTCAGGTGGTAAAGGCTGCGACAGCTCTTGTTTTCTCTCCCCAAATAGGCAACTGTGGAAGCCCTCTTTTATATCGACATCTCTATGTTTTCTTTTTTTTTTCTCCTTCCCTGTGTGTCTTCATTTTTTTTTGCCATTCTTTTGAATTTTGAATGTCTTTGAATTACAATGTTGTTGTCCTTCATGCTGATCCCCTTCTGTGCTCGCCACCCATTTAAGACCAACCCTGTTCCCCGTTCCTCCTCATGGATAGATGGATAGATAGACAGATAGATCTGGTGCAGCTCTTCAGGCGGGGAGCCTGAACTTTTAAGGGGGCATCGTCCAGAAAGGACCAGCAACCTGTGTGCTTGCTAGCGTGCAATCCCACAGTGGAATCAAAGGCAGGGCAAGCACCGGCTCGAGGGCTCGAGCGGTACCCAGGGCTGCCCCAGATCCCGGGTGACCTCGGCAGATCTTCCCGATGGTGCTTTGCTGCGGGGGTGCAGCGCCCCCGC
>NW_024376988.1:0-45244 GCF_016835505.1 Polypterus senegalus | reverse complement strand
CATCAAGCCTTTTTGGTACCAAACGGAAGTGCGTTCAATTTCAATGCTGGACCAGACCTAATTGGGATTTCCTGTGGATAGTCTGCGAGGATGGAGAGAAAAGTTAGTGCAGCTGCCACCCACTGGTCTGGCATGGTACTACTATTATTTAGGCCCTCTAGCTGCCTCCCAATGCACATATGTGACACCCCATTGCCATAACAAGACCATAGCTTTAGTTTTCCATGGTATTTATTGAAAAATGGGTAGGTGTTTACCAAAACCGGCCCATTACCTTTAAATCCTCTTCCTCTCCCCCGTCATCAGATCAATGTGTCTGGACCTATCCATCTTTTTATCCTTTAGCCACTGACTTACTTTTTTGTTTTTTTGGCTTTATCTGTTCACTGAGTAATAGTTTCAAATCATAAGTCTCTTATAAATTTGGTGGTCTCTGTAGCATGGCCTTCATGCACCTTATTATTATTTTCTTAGTACATCCTGTAAGCTTTTTTTGCCATTTGAAACCATGTTGATGAAACCAAAAGCATTTCTCTTTTCTTCAGTTTTTACAAGGTCAGTTAGATTATTACTAGGACCAAATTGGAAGGTAACCTCATTGGTCTTAGGAGCATTTAAAAATTTTTCACTGTTTTCCATGTTTTTGCTTAAAGATACACCTCAGTGGAGAGGCATAACTCACCCATGATATGGGCAATGGAGCCAAAGAATCCTTCTTTACATCCTGGTGCAGTGCTGATACACCAGAATCAGGTACATCTGTAACATCTCTTTTTTTTCAAACAGGACTTTAGTGGGTTAGGTGCTATTTTGTGCTTTTACCTATTTAAAAATTTTGAAGTTTGTATGGTGCCTTTTTAAAAAAGGCTTTCAGCTTGCTTTATGCTTTTTACCTATTTAAAAGTTTATTTGTTTTGAACATGTATAATGCATCATGAAACAAATTTGGTTCCCATGGTTCTCACTGCCATATGCATCTAAAAAACTACCCTCATAAACTGGAAAAGAAAGATAATCTTTGCATTAACCAGTATGGAAATCTTTTATTGGATCATATTCACTTGAGACAGCCTCTGCCTCCACTTCAATCAATCTCTCGGGCTCTATGATGGGTTCCATCACATCGCGATGATGGAGGTCATTGATATGGTCCTGCGGGATGCTGTGGTTTGTGGTGGAGAGTCTGAGCTTGGGTATCTGGAGGACCCCTGGGGTGGGTTCACTAGGGGTCTTGGGCGGGGGGGCTGCTGCCCGGCTCTGGTGGTGCTTGGTTGACCCTCCGGGGTGGGCTTCTGGTGGTGTGTGTGGGGGCCTTAGGGGTCTTGGCCGGTGGCTGCGGGTCACTGCCTAGTGGCTGCAATGCCCTGGGTTGGTCTGGTGTGGGCCTGGTGGCTTGGGGGTATGGGGCCCCGTCCCGGATGGGAAAATGGGTGGGGTCTTGGGGATTGGGTCCTGGCATGTACGCTGCGGGAAGAGGGCGGAGACGTCGCGGCAGTTCCACCATGGGGGAGGGATGTCCGGGGAGGATCAGCTTTACCTGGGTGCCCTAATGTCTTACTTAATCTGAATGTTGGTAAATGGGGGGATGGGAGTAAATATTCTGCTGGGGTGGTGTGGGTTGGTGGCCTCAGCTCCGTGGGGCTCTGTGATGCTGCTGCTGGGCCATGGCTGATAGGCTGGGGCCCCCCTCCCGGTGGATTTGGGAATGGAGGTGCCTGTGGGGCCCCAGTAGGGAGCTGGCTCCTGGAGGCTCGGGCCCCCTCAGCCGTTCCTCCCATCCTCAGACTTTTCCCTCCTCCTGCCCCCTTCACATAAATCACACAAACATGCACATAGGGCCTTGGGGTGTGGGTAAATCAGGGTGCGGGATGGATCCCGTTTCCAGTCCTGTGGCCCTATACCCCAATTTTATTTGCACATTAAACACCCACAAAAAACATTCCACACAAATGCACACTTAGGGCCTTGGGGTGGGCACACTCAATGCATCTGGTGGGAAATTTCAGCCTCCCCTCAAGTCCCGTGTCCATTTCCCAAATTTTTAAACTCACCCTAGTCACGGGAGAGTTTTGGGGGGAGGTGGGGGTTTTTGTTGGCATCAGCTGGTGACCCCACGGGGTGCGGCACTGCCCCATCCCCCAACCACAAAATGCACCTTATAAACACACACCAACACTACATTAGAGCAGGCGGAGGGAGACTAGAGGTCTTATTACACTTCTGTTCTCAGTTAGCTGCCGGGCTGGAGGCTAGGAGTGGGGGCTGGCTCCTGTGGTCTGGGTGGTGGGTTGCTTATTTCACTTTGGGGCGGGGGTGCCTGCTCACTATTCCCCCCTGCGGACGGGCTAACTCTGCGTCCGGGAATGGCTGTACCTCGGGTACGGCAGCACCGGGACCAGAGTAGGTAGGGTAATGATGGGGGGGTGTGAATGGGTGTTGCGTATATCCTTGTAAGTCTTGGGTTGTATGTGTATGTGAGAGCATGAGGGGGGGAGTGTATGACTGTGTTTGTGTGTGACTGTACATGTCAGGTGGGGTTTTGGACTCCTCCCCTCTCCTGGGACATCTGGGAATACACAACATCTTTGCCTACCCTCCCCTGCCTTAAGCACGTCTGATGCTTTCCGGTGGCTGCCGGGTGGGATCTGGTTCCCTGGGCTCTTTGGGTCCTGGCGGGGTGGGTGCCCTTTGGTCCCGGGCTGCTGGGTTCCAGGCCCGGCCGACTGGGAGGAAACGGCTGCGGGCGGGCCAGAGGGCTGTTGATATCTCCGGGACTCTGCCAGGGTGGTTGTGACCCCGGGTGATCCTCTGCGCCTCTTGAGTGGGGTTGGGGGCTTCCCGGTGATGGCCTCCCTAGGGTCTCCAGCGCCTGGGGGGACCTCTGGATCTCTGGGCGGAACTCCCTCCGTCTTCCTGACGTTTTTTTGGGGGGAGGTCTGTGGCCCTTCACACTCACTATTGGATGCTCCTATAGAAACTTACACTACAAAACGTCCGGGCAACACACAGGTGCTCACATGGTGATTTCATAAGTATGACTTGGACATCTTCAGCACATGATCTAGGGTTGTGGGCCCTAAATGCCTAAATAATAATTACTGTATGATTGTCAGCAAACATTTTTTCTTTTATATATCTTCATGTAGCTGATGCAGCAATGTTTTTTTTCTTGTGGTTTTTTTTTTTCCTCCCCTTTCTGCAGGTCTAGAAGCGAATTCTGGTTCATTTATTGTTTATTCTATCGAAAACCCCCTCCCTTACCTCCATCTCTTCCCTCTCTCTTTTTTTTCTTTCACTTTTGTCTCCGTGTCGGTTGAATCTTAAAACATCTAAAAATATTTTTAATAAGTTTTGGTATCAAAGGGCCCTCGCGAACTGAACTCCACCTGAGAGAAAAACTGTAATATCGCCAGCATTCAGACATCAATTCTGATTGCTTTACACCGAACAGGACACGGTAAAAAAAAAACATGTATAATGCTTCTTGGCACATGCTTTTCCTCAGTTGAAAAGATTTCAATGTCAATGTCAACTTTATTTGTATAGCACATTTAAAACAACAATGGGGAAAGCTGTGGCCAAATAATTCAATGCATATTTTTATGAGAGACTTTTCACAAGGTAGAGACAGTGCCTGTTACCATTACATTGTCTTCATTCAGGACCCTGGATAGCATTAAGATTTCTTATATTTCTTCTATGTGGGTTTTTACAATCATAGTAATAACCTGTTTAGAAATATTAAATCTAAGCTTCTTTTTTACTAGATGATGTTCAGAATTATCAATGTGGAAGAGATCAACATCTTAATTAATGAAAGAAACTTATCCTCTGAGACATTTATAAAAAATTTCTGCTTTTTGCTATAGATTTAAATGCTTAACTCTCTTTTGTTGATTTCATTATATTTTTTCCCACCTCTGTGCAGTTTTCCCTTTGTTTTTATCTTATTAATGACAATTTAAAATGAGCAGATCAGACACACAGGCAAACAACATTGAATAATCAAAATCTCAACTACTTTAGAGTCTGACCCTAATTAGTAAATAATGGATTAATTAAACAATTAGAACACCTTGAAAAGTAGAATGAAAATACTGTTAAAAGAAAAAAAAACATTATTCCTATATAACTGCATGGTACATTTTAATATATATATATACAGTGGTGTGAAAACTATTTGCCCCTTCCTGATTTCTTATTCTTTTTGCATGTTTGTCACACAAATGTTTCTGATCATCAAACACATTTAACCATTAGTCAAATATAACACAAGTAAATATAAAATGCAGTTTTAAATGATGGTTTTTATTATTTAGGAGAAAAAATCCAAACCTACATGGCCTGTGAAAAAGAATTGAACTTTTGGTGTATCACACCCGAGTTCAATTTCCGTACCACCCCATGCCTGATTACTGCCACAATGTTCAATCAAGAAATCACTTAAATAGAGCTGCCACGGAAAGTAGACAAAAACACCTCAAAAGCTAGACATCATGCAAAGATCAAAAAAATTCAGGAACAAATGAGAACAAAATAATTGAGATCTATCAGTCTGGTAAAGGTTATAAAGCCATTTCTAAAGCTTTGGGACTCCAAGCGAACCACAGTGAAACCATTATCCACAAATGCAAAAAAATGGAACAGTGGTGAACCTTCCAGGAGTGGCCGGGCCCACCCAAAAATTTCCCCAAAGGCCGAGGCGACTCATCTGAGAGGTCACAAAGACCCCAGGACAACGTCTAAGAACTGCAGGCCTCACTTGCCTCAACTAAGGTCAGTGTTCCGACTCCACCATAAGAAAGAGATGGGCAAAACGGCCTGCAGGCAGATTTCCAAGGCTAAACCACTGTTAACAAAAAAATGGGATATCTCAATTTTGCTAGAAACATTTCAATGATTCCAAGACTTTTGGGAAAATACCTTTTGGACTGATGAGACAAAGTTGAACTTTGGGTGGAACTAGGGAAGAAGATCAGCAGGATACCCTGGAGAGAATTACATGCTTGAGGCTTTGGTAATGGAAACCAAACAATGCAAAATCTTACCCAAAATCCACCTGCATTTCACACAAACAATGAAGAGAAGCCTTACAGGTGGAAATGTAGTGTCTTTTAGTGCCCAAAACAGGCAGAAGTGTCACTCACCATGCAGATCATGCCTTATTCACAGTTATATGCTATTTGGGCCTAGAGGGTTTACAAGAAGCAAATTCCACAGAACATTGCCATGGAGCAGCAGCAAAATGCAGATTTCCTCACCAGTCTTTTTATTTTTATGTGATTTCAGAATCCAGACCCTAGACAGTGATGCTTTGCATATGATATCTTGCTTAGCAGCTATGGGGTGCTCAGGTCATACTTTAAAAATAGTCATTTCTAACCTACTTAGTCCCTGAACAGGGTTCGGGGTGTGCTGGAGCTTATCCCTGTTAGTATAGGACACAAGGCAGGAACAAGCCTGCAAACACAAACACACTTCACACACACCATTGATTTAATGTAAGCCAAACCATCTAACCCTTGCATGTCTTTGGTCTGTGGGAGGTCTGGGACAAAGTGAGCATTGCCCATGCCTCTAGGCTTTGAAGTGGCAGATCAGGCCGCCTAAGTTGCAATGAGAGATTTAGCTGGGGATGCAGGCAACTAACAAAACTTCCCGGCTAGATATGGTTGGGCTCACCTCGGCTGGCAGCACAGCTTGGACTCTGGAACCAATCTCCTTGAGAGGGGCTGGATCTCTACCACTCTGGAGTTGCTCCGGTGAGGCACTGAGCGGGTGTAGAGCATGCCAATGCCCCCCAACTTGGAGCCTGTTCATTGGGGTTTACCTCGGTAGGCGAGGAGGTAGCCTTCCCTCCACCTTTGGTTAGAGGGGCGGGTACCAACTGATGGCCTACATGCATTATCATGCAGGCTTAGCCAGTTTGGATTGCCCACCCTTTTGGGGTCCCTGGAGGGGTGCTAGAGGTCTTACAGCCTACAGGGGACTCCCTCACGTACTGCTAGGAGACTTCAATACTCCGTGGGCAATGACGAGGTAAGGACCTGGAAGAGTGATTGGGAGAAATGGCCCTCCGATTTGAACCGAGCAGTGTTTTGTTATTGGACTTCTGTGCACCGTCCTTGGTTGTCCCGCAACAACGAACCTACATGTTCAAGCATAGGGGTGTTCATGTGTGCACTTGGCACCAGGACATGATCGACTTTGTGGTAGTGTCGTCTGACTTGCAGCCACATGTCTTGGGCACTTCGGGTGAAGAGGCGGACTGTCAGCTGATACCACCTGGTGGTGAGTGGAAGCCGATGGTGGGGGAGGGATGCGGTCCAGGCCTGGTAGGCCCAAAAGTGTTGTCGGGATCTGGTGGGAACGTCTGGAAAGTCCCCTGTCAGTATAGCTTCAACTCTACAGGCAGAACTTCAGCCAATGTGAGGGAGGGTGGGGCGGGCATTGAGTCCAGAATGGGCCGTGTTCGATGCGTATTGTTGCGAGGTGGCTGCCCGGCGCTGTGGCCGCCAAGGTGATGATTGCTTGTAGGTGGCGGTAATCCCTGAACCCACTGGTGGACACTGGCGGTGAGGATGCGTCAAGCTGAAGAAGAGTCCTACGGACCCTTTTATTCTATGGGACTCTAGAGGCAGCTAATAGGTACCGGCAGGACAAATTGGAATGTAGCTTCAGTGGTTTGCTGAGGCAGAAAGTCAGGCGATGCTGGAAGAGTTTGGGGAGGCTAAAGAGAACGACTTTCCTGGCAGCCTTTGAGGAGATTATGGTCCACCATCTGGCGTCTCTGGGAAGAAGCAGTGCAGTGTATCAACACTGTATGGTGGGGATGGTGCACTGCTGACCTGCATTCAGACGTTAATGGAGTGGGAAGGGAAGTACTTCAAAGACCTCTTCAATCCTACTAACTTTTATGCCTTCCAGCGAGGAGGAAGCAGAGCCTGGGGACTCAGGGTGGGCTCCCCCATCTCTGGGACTGAGTCCTGAGGTGGTCAAAAACTACTTGAGGCCTCTAGAGTGGATGAGATATGCGAATTCCTCAGGCTCTAGATGTTGTAGGGCTGTCTTGGTTGACAGGAGGTCCATTGGATGGTTGAACCGCCGAGGATTCAGGAGGAACAATGTGGTTTTTAAGTCACAGTCACTTGGACAGTGGACCAGCTCTACACCCTTAGCTGGGTCTGGAGTTTTATGGGAGTTTGCACAACCAGTCTACATGTGTTTTGTGGACTTGGAAAGGCGTACGACCATGTCCCTCAGGGGAATCCTAATGAGGAGTGCTCGAGAATTATGAGGTATGGACCTAGTAAAGGGCTCTTCAGTCCCTCGCCCAACCGGTGTCAGAGCTTGGTCTCATTGCCGGCAGTAGAGGTCGAACCCGTTTCAGTGAGAGTTGGGCTCGATTCTGTTCATAACTTTTATGGACAGATTTATAGGCCCATTAATAAGGTGTTGAGTGGGGTCAGTTTGGTGGATATGGGATAGGGTCACTGCTTTTTGCAGATGGTGTGTTGTCCTATTTTGCTTCATCAGGTCCATGATCTTCTCTCTCTGAATCCCCTCGGTTCACAGCTGAGTGTGAAGCAGCTGGGATGGGAAATTAGCACCTCAAATTGAGACCATGGTCCTCAGCTGGAAAGGGTGGGAGTGCCCTCTCAGGGTTGGGAGCGAGATCCTGACCCAAGTGGAAAGTTCAGTATCTAGGGTCCTGTTGTCACGAGGTGAGGAAGAATGGTGTGTCAGATCGACAGGCAGATCTGTGTGGCATCCGCCCCGGTGATCGGGCTCTGCATCGGTCTGTGTCTCGTGAAAAGGAACTGAGCCACGCCTGAGCCAAAGCTCTCAATTTATAGTTGATCTATGTTCCTACCCTCTCCTATGGTCATGAGCTGTAGGTAGTGACGAAGAGCGAAGGTCCTTGAGTCTGGCGGCTGAGATGAGTTTTTCCTTTGCCTCTGAACTTTCCCATACAAAGACAGTGTGAGATGTAGTCATTGGGGAAGGGGCTCAGACCTGAGCTGCTGCTCCTCCCGCATGGAGGGGAGTTGATGGGGTGGCTCGGGCATCCAGATCGGGATGCCTCTGGACACCTCCTTGATGAGGTGTTCCGGGCATGTCCAAATGGGGCCCTGGAAAAAGGAGACATGGGACATGCTGGAGGACTGTCTCAGCTGTACAAGACTCTCGGGAATCCCAGAAGGGCTAGAAGAAGTGGCTGGGAAGAGGAAGTCTGGGCTTCTCTGTTCAGGCTGCTGCCCAGCGACCCGACCTCGGATAAGTGGAAGGATGGATGGATGGATGGACAACAACTCTTGGGCGGTTTTGGGAGTTTTTGGCTGATAGCACATTGCTACACCACTACATAATGAATCACCTGGATTGGGACCCGAGGTGCAGCAGGTAACACCTCAACTAAGATGGAAAGAAAAACCCATCTATTAAGCTGATACTGATTTTATAATTGAAAGTGATTTAATCTAACAGGGAAGTTTCAGCCTTCGCTGAAACTGCATTCACATTGTAACAAGCGTTTTCTTCTTCTTTTGTATCAAGTCAAGTCAAGTTGGGAGCATGCACTGGTACTACACCACTACACGACAAAACTTCTTCGGGATCCTGGTTTACATAATAACCCCCAGGCAGACACACGGTCAGTCCCACCCTCAGAAGTGACCACTCTATCTACCACAGCCGGAAGTTATTTACATTGGGCGACCCTTGAAAGCCTGTTCCAGCCCTCCAGGTCCACAACAGTAGGGGATCCTTCTTGAGATCATCACTCAGGCATTCTGCAGCTGGCAGTGCCATAACAGCTCCTCACAGTACCTGAAGTAATGTGTGGCTCATTAGAATCCAAGAGCATCGGCTCATTCACGACACAAAGTTAAAACCAGCAGTACCAAGGATTTTCTGGAGAGACACGGTACCAAGGGTTGAGTCTTCATCTCAGGTTACTGGATGGAGTCCATTGTCTTTATAACCATATAGCAAGCGGAAGCACCAGGACTCTAAGACTTGGATCTTAAGTCCTTTTGCATGGATTATGAGTGCCACACACCCTTTTCCAATGACCTCATGACCCCCTCATTTCTCTCCCAATCTGTCTACTGACTTCCTTAGGAAGAGTCGCAGAGATATGAATGTCACTGCAAGGTAAGTAAACACTCCCAACAAGGTCAGCACTCTCATCTTTGCAAACAGACACACTGCTTGTGGCTGTGCCCAAGAGAGGTCATTAGAGGCCTGGATCTTGGTTTTATCCAGGACACTGACAAGCTGAACTTACTCAGATTCCCTCACTCCGGTCTCACCGGCCCTGATCAGAACTTCCATTGACTCTGACTCAGTCCACAGCATCATCAGCAAGTCAAGATTCGTTAATCTTTCTTCACCAACAGACCTTGCCCAACACCCAGTACAAGCATTGAACAGAGTAGAACGAACACACCCTGATGAACCCTAGAATCAACTGGGGAAACATACAGAAGTCCCTGCCTCCACACTGCACAGCACTCCACAGTACCAGTGCAGGCTGGCCATGATATCCCAGCAACCTGAAGGGGATCCTTGAAACCTCAGGATGTCCCACAGAATGAATCAACTAGTCGGAACTATTTGCAAGGTGACAAAGCTGCAAAGAAACTCTGCCGATATTCGCATTTGTGCTCCATGAGGAACCTTCAGTGCAGGATGCTGTTGATGGTAGACTTCTTAGGCGTAAAAACCAGACTGGTATTGTAGTAGCTGGTAGGTGAAGAAGGTGATCACGAATCCCTATTGAGGGCGACCCTATATCAAAGGATTGCTTACCTGGCACCGAGGAGCGGTGTTATCCCTGTGGTGGCTGCAATCCGGGCGATCTGCCCCTTCCCTTTTCAGATAGGAGCGACAAGTCGTTTTCAGTCAGTTGGGATGATGCCAGTCTCCCAAATGCTGGAGAAGCAAAAGTGCTTGCAATGCCAGGAGGACAGCCTTACCACCAGCCTGAAGAAGTTCACCCCTGATACCACCATGCAGCCTTTCCCCCCTCAACTGGTTTCACCACCTGTGCAATCTCCAGTGAGGGTTGCGTTGGTTCATAGCTGGTGGAGGATCAACTGAGCGTGGACCCAGAGATATCAACGTCAATCCTGGCTGGATCAGATTTGAACAACTGCTCAGTGGCCTTAGCAGGTCTAACTGCAGTGTATCATCCGTAGGACAGTTCCATCGCTGCCCAGCTGCACGACTCTCCAAGGGGAACAGATTCAGATGTGCGTAATGCTTTTGAATTCCTCTGTAAGCAGGACGCGGAAGTTGCTAGTCCACAGACAATTATGACACTTGCTCACAGATTCCTCTAACAAAGCCTCACTCTACCCTCACGAGCCGTTTGCGGCCATCCTTGTCAGTTCCAGTGCGGCCAGGAGTTGCCGATGAGCTGTGCACTGCAGCTCCTGTCAATGATATCAGGGTGCCCTGCGAGGATGAAACACTCCTTCTGGGAAGGCCAGTGCCTGCTTACAACCCTCAGCAGCAACTGGGGGTCTTGTCTGAGGTCTCCCATATCACATCAGGATGACGGTGTACCCCAAATCCTGAAGAGTTCTCCACACACAAACTGCCATTGCAAACTCATTAGAAACAGCCTGGTCTTGGAGTCACAAGCCAGAAGCCCAGGCTCATTTTCTAGTAAGGTGGTAACCTACTGGACCCTAAAACTGGTTCTAGGTAGCAACAACAAGTCTGCAGTCAGAATTCACAAACTAGGTACTTCTGTAGACCCTGCACAGTTGAAAGCAAGAACCCTCCAGCGATGTCTACCCATGTGAGGATGTGATGCGATCTCCTTCCTACCCACTACATAGTACTGGTATCAAAGTCCTGATATTATGGTTCAGAGTAGCTGGAACCAGGATCCAGAGATTACTAGCCTATGACCTTTTGCAGAAGTCCAGGAACATGGGTCAATTTCACTATATTACTGAACCCGTGGGACCGGGGCCAATCCTCATAGCCAGCCTATCTCCCGGTGCCATTTGGCATTGAGAGTACCCATGACCAGAGGGAGTGTCACCTCGTCGGCATCCATCAACCACAGAGCGAAGCTTTGAATAAAATGTCTCCCTAAGCGGGAGACATCACTCACTGCAGTCAGGAGCATACACTGAGACAACCAGACAGAAAAAGGCACCCAGGGGAATGCTGTAATCTGAGTCTCATATCACGGCTCGTTGAAAGGGTGACGCTTGGACACCAGCCAGGAAGAAGCCAATCCTCTACAGCAACAGCTACTCCCCGAGTGACAGAAAGTGCTATCAACCTACAGAAATTTGGCCAATCCCGGTCTGCGTACGCCTTAGAGTGCCGCCACTGGGAATACGGAGTTTATGCACAGCTCCTCCGACGATGGAAGATGATCATCTTGCCGGAGACAAGGCGTTCCATCTGACCACCCCGTATGGACCACCTCAAAATGGGACCTGAGTGCTGCCGTGCAGTGATCATTTATCAGCACCACACCAGTTCTGATCCCCAATGAGACCTCACCCTATTAAGCTGTCAGCAGTGGTTTGGCTCTTCTGGGGGATGGGAAGCAGAACTCCCCTTCATGATGCAGTGGCGCTAAATGGGTGGCTCAGCTGGGGCTACTCGCGGAGGTAAAATGAGTCCTTTCTGTAGTCTCTGAACTTTGTAAGTTTTTTTTTTATGGTGGCTGGAGTGCCAATCCTGCCACCAACCCCATATTTCCTTCAGAGTTGGAGGACAGCTTGCAGGGCCAGCTAAAACATAACGTTACATAGACTTGACACAAGTTTGCTTTTAAGAAGTTCTAGCAACTTTGTTTCGAACGAAGCAATAACAATTAATCTTATAACGGTTTGTAAATATTACAAGGTCTGTATTGCTCCATTTCCTTCTGCCCACATAAATTCCCCTCTCACATCTCGGAATCACACAACACCTATCATACACAAGAACTCCCACTGAAACACATGAAATTAACAATGGTTGCATTTACTAAAATATTTAAAGGCTATTCTTGTTTTAAATTAAAAGTTTCCTTACACTTACGTCTCACAAAGTTTTGACAAGTGAGAGGAAGTTCAGGATTCTCTCAGGGGCAAGAGGGACTTTTCCAAGATGGCTAAGCATCTGATTCCTGATCCTCTGAACATGAAAGCTGCTGAGACTTTATCTGGAGGGCCAAATTCAAACTCTCTCTATGTGGAACAAGCTGTGACCTCCAGTCTGCCAAAGCCAAAGCTGTGAGCCAGTAGTACCTTGTTGGAAGCTATAACTTCAAGAGGGGAACCCCAGCAACTAACCCTCCCTGGTGTCCAGAATGAGTAATGTTTTTTTCCCCTGTAGTAGCAAAAACAACAGCAGAAGGTAAGCCAAAGGAAGCACCAACTGCTTTTGTGTAAAGGATCATGAAGCAAGGCGCTCTACCACTTGAACCAAGAGGGGCAACAACAAAGAAACAACTCCACACAACATTGGACATGCGTCGATAAGAGACTTAGTAATAAACCAAACTAGTATTTTTGTTGCCCAAAGATCAAAGTAAAAGAAGCGCTCTAAATACACCAGTAGAAACAGCTAGCCCTATATGTTTATATATTTTTGTCTTTTTTTCACTCTGTCCTGCGTCCGAGTCTTGGCCCATATCAATATATATATATATATGCAGTTGAAAATAAAAACAATTTTCTAATGCTTTTATGTTTTATCAATAAATTGTATTATTCTGTTTCTTAGGAATAAATGCTCACTCAGGTAGCTTGATATAAGTCTAAAGGCTGAGAACTTAGCCTTTCCTACAACAGAGAAGGCAAGGTAAATGAAGTAGGAGCCTTGTTGAATTATTCATTAATTACACCGGTGTTGCAAGGCAAAACATATAATTAATTAACAAAGTTAAAATTTCTTTTGATATCCATTTATTATGGCATACTCCTGGGTTTGCTGTCTTGTTACTATTAATCAGTAGAAAAATCCTTCAGAATACCTATCATGAATAGCAAGAGAATATACAAAGTCCATGCAGGAAGGATAAAAAAGTCACTTCTTTGTATTATTTAGGATGCAGGAATGTATGGGAGCCAAGCTCAACTCGCACCCTACTGAGAGACGTCACTCAAGTTAAAAGCCCTGAATATATTACTTGAATTATTTACAAACAAATGCATATGTAACTACTGCTCCAAATTTACTGTTGCTACCTGTATTTAAAATAAACTGGGAAAAACTGTCATTTGAAAGTGCATTTGCTAGAAACTTTAAGCTAAGATGGGATTAAAAGATGTACTCTTAGAGAAAAGCTGTATTTATACAAGACAATTAAATTGTTACCCAAATTATTCACTGTACATCACACTGTGGTTTTATATGAGATCCCACTTTGCCTGCTACAAAGTATTTGTGCATTCTGCTAATGATATACTCACTCCAATTGAACTCCTGCTGCCTGATGGGGTGTGAGTCTCATGTCTTTGATTTGCACCCACTCTTTCCTGATAGGACATATAGCCTATATTATAAGATGGAAGGAAGTAGGAAGGCACGTACAAATTATGTATGGAATCAGTTCAGCCATTTTTGTGTATTTGGTAGAACTTATAAAACAGACGAAATACCCACAAATTTATTTATAAAACTCCCAAGCGAGCTCCGCCAATGACGATTTATACAATAAAAACAATAACGCACACACACCAGAAACACATTTCCAGATTAATGGATGGAAACAATAGCGATAGTGAGAATTAAGCTCAGAAGTGCTTTCTTAATTCTATTTGTAGATATGGGGAGATTAATGATAATCTGCTGTGAAGAGACTTACTCCCTTGTGACAATGGCTGAAACCAATAGACAAAACAAACTATGAACAAAAGAGACACAATTCAGAAATGAGCAGTAATCCTTAAGAGGTGAAACAATATTATAATACAAATGGCTACAGAAAAAGGTGTGCTGTGATTTGCAGAAAATGTGAACACAAAAAAGATGACCCATCTCTTTGTCCCTTGTTGTCTATCCACGTTAACTTGGTGAATTCCATTTAACCCCGTTGGAGAATCTAGGGCAGTCCAGCAGTGTAGTGATCCCACTTCACTGGAATTTTGGGATCCTTCATGTAGCCACTGTGACAATCTTTAACTACGAAGATAACAATTTTTGTAATTATCCTCTGTAAGTAAATATTGAAGTTTAACCAACTCCAGAATGCTGCTCTATGATGGCATGACTATATACACCTTCAGATGGTTAACTACATTTCAATATAGTGTTTATAAATTACCTTGAAATTCTGCTTAGCTCATTTACCTTCAAAACATAAATAAAGATATTGGATTACCAAATTCACCTTCAGCTTTTGTTAAGTCTGTTGTGTAAAACACTTGTTTCAACATCTAAGTTCTTAATCAGCACTGCCCCACACTATGCAAACATCATGCTAGCATGTATGATGACACTTCATTTAACCTCAATCATTTACTTTGGATTCTTGACCTGTTATATACGTTTTAAAATGTGAAACTAGCAATACAGACTGTAGCAATGCCTTCTATGACAAACGATACATATAAAATCCAGTTGATCCATTCTGTTTTTACACAAACTTAGTCATTTCAGAATATGGTAGTGAGGAAGCCAACTCGAGTAAAACTGTATTTAAGCCAACAAAAAGCTAGATTGTGACAGGCAAGGAACCATACACTGCATAGGATGTTTAAAGCTTGGTAATTTGGCCTACTTAATTAGGTAGCAGGTCTTTGCACCTTTAAGATAGCCAGCACAACTTCAGAAAGTGGAGCTACCTGAATGAGATGAACATTTTGCCATCGGCAAAAATTAAGGACACAAGAAGTTACTTTAGGATAGCAATAACACTCTAATCTATTATCATATCAAGACCAGACTATACGGTATGATACTAGAAGGGATATTTCTGAAGCCTAGTGTTGTAGCGATGCGAGCAATGGAAGGCCGATCAGGACTGCATTATAACTAATCTGCAGTTAGTCCCTGTTGTGGTCTGGGTGTTATCATCTGTGCAGACAGCTGCACATAGTGGTCTTAATTGTAGCCTTGCACCTTCTTATGTAAAAGGAGCAGAGCACGGGGAAACAAGAATCATTTTTTTCCAAACTTGAGAACATACGGTACATGGAAACAATATATTACATTATTGGAACACTACATTTAAATCATATAAAAATAGCGATGTTGTAAGGTGGACTGAATAGGATTATTGTAAATACCATTCACTTTGAGGCCTATAAGAAAGGTCATGAGAATTCTCCACATTAGTACCATTCACTATAAAAATATCATTGAGGAAAACACGAATCATGATTTTAATACTGCATCCTGTGTTTTGAATTTTCATTATCACTTTTCTCTATTGGGCATTATTGGCGGGAATCCTACCTTCAGTGCGTACAGAATCAAAACAAACAAAAAGTAGTAATGCACAAAAAGATCCTCATTTATTTGAGAACTGGGATGGTTAGTTACGTATTTGCTAGAATGGCATTTTAAGCATCATTGATCTAGCCAGGTGCTTTTCCATATCAGGAGGAGTGTTTTTCAGGGACCATAGGGACTTTTATGGCTTATTTCTACCAAGAACTTTGCTGATTAGTTAACTTCTAAGCTGGAGACATCTTACAAATCTGTAAGTAGTTTGGAAGTGTAAGTTATTGGAAAGATGGGTATTGAACTTTTGCACCACAAAGCTCTTTATAACTGCCTCCTGGTATAATAGTTGAAGAACAATAATCCTTCCCTGTGAAGGTGCACTTAATTGTTTCAAATTAATAAGGTGTGGGGGTCCTGTGAACTCTCAATCACGCTGCATACTTTGCATCGCATCACTCTTCATTGTCACCTCCTGGTGCACCATTACCATGCATAACTTGAAGGAAATGAAGTGGGTGGTCTATGAACTCTAAAATGTGCATTTTTTGCATCACATAACTCTTCTAACCTGCACACAGCAACATCTTTTACATAAAGTTACTGTTCCTGTTGTGCAATGGAAGCACCTACACAAATGGCCATTTGGTCTGATTTAGTGGGACCTACATCATACAGGAACTCATTGGCTCTGAAAACAAAGTTTCTCGTGGGAAAATGCCTTTTGTTTGACTCTTGCAATTTTTGTACATACAACAGAGACCCTAGAAAAATAACCCAGTTACGAGGTTTTGATAATTTCGATGCATATGTCTGCTGTTAGTGCTTACAACTTATTATACTAATATTTACAAATTGGGTGGAGTGGCTCTGTGGGTAAGGATCTGAGGTGGTATCTGGGTTTCCAGTTCAAATCATGTTATTACCAGAAGGGATCCTCGTTTGAGTCTTGAGCCGAGTCCTTATCCTGATGACTGTGTCAAGGAAGCTATAAAATGGCTGATCCTGCACTCGACTAAAATGTCACGTGAAAAGATCATTTTTCCCAATATTAAATAAGTATAATTAAAATTTAAAAAAATCAAAATAATCACTAATCTTCACTTTAGATGATATATAATATCTCAGACCAATTACTACAGCAAAAACTTTACCTAGAACAAAAGCTCTACATATAATCCACTTTGGCTAGAATTTTAATAGTAATATTAGAGACATCCACAAGGGTACTTCTACAGTACTAAAGGAATGTACACCATTTCAAAGCGCTACTGGCCAGTAGTCTCACAGCTTTGCTAACCTATGTACATTTGTGAAGATATGAACATAAGAGCTTCAAAGTCACTGATGAATTATAAGGTTGTGCAAAACAACAGTTGGAGAGTGTGAAGTAGCTAATACTATCTAGATTGACATGGTTGGAGAATCTCCCACCAGTATGTGGCCAATACACATGAGTATAATAATGACATCAAAAGAAGAAGCAGCATCAGATTCCAGTATTTTAATTACGGTAAAGCATTTTGTCTTGCCAGCTCTTTCTGTTACTGCAAGATTTCTATCATAGGGATATTCCTTCTGATGTGTCACAAAAAAGACCCAATCATGTATTCACCTGTAAAGCACCTTTTGCTTGAAGAAGTTATATATTTGCTTACATACACCTTCTGAATATGTACAACCTTCCATCTAGCAACACCTTTATCTTTCCAACAACACACACAGCTCAAGTACATCATCCTTCAGTATTTACTTACACCAATATGTCATTGCATGTTCAGTCAGGTAAGCCTCTCTATCGATGGAGAGGGTGCGAGGAATATAAATTTGGAAATGTCCACGCATTATGATAACAAGAAGATACGGTGGACCCAGTACATATGAAGTCTCTGTTTAGTTGTGTGTATTCTATTATTAACACTTAAGCTTTATGAATAATTCCTAAATTTAGAACCAAGGAAAATCATGGTGAGGGAGGTACATGTAATCTATTTAATAAATGATGATGTACACAATCCAATCAGCATGGCAGATTACTCCCAGCATACCTTTCATGTTGTCCTTCAATAGAAGAGACTAGATGGGCACTTTAGCCGATAATGGATAATGTGACACACTGTAATATCCATAATACCAATTACACCATCAAAAATTATGCAGTTGCTGAAGCAAAGTCTAGAAGGACTTCTTGCTTTACATTAATAAAGAGTGAGCCTCTTCACCTAAACCTCAACTCTTCAAAATTGCAGTGAGCCTTCTCAACTCATGGTGCTTAACCCGGCACCTGTCGAAGAGCCGATCCCTCTCTGTAAGGAGTTTACAAACTGGATCTGACAAAACAATTACTATCACCCGGAAGAAATTTTTAATAAACAAAATCCTGCACACAGCCAGAAAGCAGATTCATTCAATGCTCTTGTATAATATTACAATAAATAATAATTGTTTATTGCAGCGCTTTTTCACTACTCAAGTGCTCTCTCCGTGGGAGGGGACCAGGAGAGCAAAACCCCTATAACTCCGCACTACTAATGACAGCGCCACTACTTTCTTTTATGTCATATGACAGAACATTCCGCTTTGTAGAAATCTCCATTTTGGGCTATTATTTAATAAGCAGAGACATACCTATTAGACATGGGAATTCTATTTACATGCAGTGTCGATCTCTGAATTTAATATTACGTACTTTGAGGTGTAGCATTTGTTAATTGGTTCTGCAGTTAATTCATTATTTGGGTATCCACCTGTTGTATGGTAGCAAGAATCAAGTGATACACAAATATAAATGTTTGTGGACTCATTTTCTATGGTGGCATTAAGGTGGTCCTGAATTAAAAATGGGTTGACTCCTTTCAGTTACTGCTTTACCATTGCCATTTACTTTTCACCCCTCAGAAAGCACTTAAGTTTGTTCTCTTTTATTATTTGAAAGCTTTTATGTATGTTCCACAAGTTTGAATACGAAGGTATTGCAGATGGTATAGCTCTTTTCCTTTGTAATAGCTGTTAACCAAAGACAGGAGCAGGTTTTCCCTGATAAGCTGCTGCTATTGGCCTGGTCAGGAATCTGCTGCTAAGTCATGCTGCCATGATTAAGGTCCATAAGAATAGCCCTAATCCCGTATAATTAGAATCTTGGGGTGTGTTAATGGCTGGACGCAATTGTTCAAATCACAACTTTATTGCCTTGTACGTTCAGCAGGGTATTTGGCGATGTTAGAGCGATGGCAAGAGCAGCATACTCGGCAGCTAGGTAAAACGCAGTTGGGCGCTCTTTTGATGTGCATTCTTACTACCTGAAAATAAGGTTATGGAATCATTACTGTGTGCCCTGCGTGGATGAAACTGTTTCTACCAACCTACCTACTTAAACACATTTTGGTCTAAAATTGATAGCTTTGGGATTAACTAAGGATTCATTAAATATTATGGTATTGACATTCACTGGTATCTGTAGCATTTAAAATACAAAAATTGGCATGGAACTTGCATTGTAAATGACTTATTACAATTCTAAGTTTAATACTTTAATTAAATTTCATTAAATATTTTATTCTAATTTACTCTCTCTAAATAAATTGGCGAGTGGCCCTTATTTACCTTGTTATTCAGATTAAAACACTTCAATTATAATAGAATTAATGTATACTGCCACAGAAACTGGATTTCATTATAAGAATTATAACTAAAGATCTGCTTGGCTGACTAGAGCTTTTTAATTAAAAGCGGAATAATGTATACTATTACAATGATTTTTAAATTAACTGGGTGAATATATTATTTTATTTGATTTTAGCATTTATTGACATCTTTTTTATTTTCTTGTGATCCTTGCCTTTTAAGTTAGTTCTGCCACACTTAGAGCAGCTGACCATTTCTTTTTGCTTGAGATGTATGACATGCATGGTAATTTTATTTCACGGAAGGTAAGCAGGGGTTTTACTATAACCATAGTATAAAGAAATGCTAAACCCTCAAAAGCAGAGCAGAAGAGTAAATATATATTGAGAACTTTAACAAAAGTCATGTGAATTATGCTGAAGGTGAAGCATCCAAGTCCATAAAAATCCATTTAAAGCATGTTTTGATTTGAAACCTTTGCTAAACTTCCATCACCACCCTTTTATTAGTCCAAATAATGCGTTTCAATTGGAATTACGTAGATAGAAGAAAGTTACAAAACAACTTTGAACTAAATTAATTCCTAAGTTTAAAAAACTCCGAAGATTCATTGCAATTGTAGATAAATCACACAATATAAAAGGAATAAAACTAAAGGTAATCTATTTTTGAGATTTTAATTTTTGAGAATAGCAAAGCGAATACCCATCTTCATGAGTTTATACCACTTCCTAGTTTTATTTTGTAGGTATAGGTACGCAAGCATTTAGGAACAGCACAATACATTACTTAGCGATATAGCAAATCCACTAAAATACAAAATAGAAATACAATATTTCTACACTGTATGAGAAAAGGTCCATACAAAATGTGATAGGGTGTTTAGATTCAAAGAGCAGGCTGGAAATCCCAAGTGCATATGAGGAGGTATCTAGCAGATTTTTGCTAAGCACTTTTTGAAAAACTTAATGGCCATTAAAATAACTAAGGAGCTATGATACATAGAAGGTCAAAATATTTTGCACAACATGGTCCTCAAAAAGGTGCAGTGGGGTAGACTATAACAATAATATTTACCTTGACATGTTTTGATAATTATATATACAAAAAAGAGTTGCAAACATTTCAAGACACAAGCAATACTAGTTTCGGAATATATATAAGTCATTCTGAATATAAAAGTCATTCCTGAATATATAAAAGTCCATTTCTGAATATATAAAAGTCAGAGTTAGAATATATAAAGCCATTACGAATACCACATAAAGGTCAGCGTTTGGAACATATAAAGTCATTCCTGAATATATAAAGTCGGCGTTGGAACATATAAAGTCTTTACGAATAACCATAAGTCAGCGCTGAGGAATATACTGTAACTTCCATTTCCTGAACGCCATTTAAAGTCAGATTATTATATTTATATTATTGAAACAACTCAGGCACATTTTACTATTAAACTCACTTGAGTTCCTAATACAAATATAAGAAATAAAGTTATAAAACATCTTCAAGAAAAATATTTAAAAAAAGCTTACTGTTCAATTTAATTCATTTCAAAATGATGCATACTTGACATTTTGAACACTATATTTATTTATTTTTTTGTATGGGCGCATTTTTGGATGAACCTCACAAGCCCGATCGACTCTGAGTGGCTTCTGTCGAAGTTTACCTTTCACTAGTGCGATTGAAATGACAAGCACGGAAATTTTATGTATTCGGGAATGATTTTATATATTTCAACGCTGACTTTATATATTGAAAAATTACTTTATATATTCAGACGCTGACTTTATATATTGAAAAATTACTTTATATATTCAGACGCTGACTTTATATAATCATGTTTTGACATCTATCTATACTAATAAAAGGCAAAGCCCTCACTCACTCACTCACTCACTCACTCACTCACTCACTCACTCACTGACTCATCACTAATTCTCCAACTTCCCGTGTGGGTGGAAGGCTGAAATTTGGCAGGTTCATTCCTTACAGCTTCCTTACAAAAGTTGGGCAGGTTTTATATCGAAATTCTACGCAGCGTAATGGTCATAACTGGAAGCTGTTTTTCCATTTACTGTAATGGAGATGAGCTTCAACGCGGGCGGAGTTTCGTGTGACATCATCACGCCTCCCAACGTAATCACGCAGTACATAGAAAACCAGGAAGACCTCAAAAGCGCTGAAGAAAACATGCATTATATAATTGAGAAGGCAGCTAAACAATAAGAAGCGGCGGAGTGACATATACAACCATATTCATGAGTTCTGCTACTGAAACAAAGCCGCATGTAAACCTACACTTTAAATTAAGTTCATAGACAGGCTTCGCTGGCGTTTGTAATTTAGTGCCTGCCCATATAAGGCCGTCCGTCAGCGCAATCCAATAGCAAACTCCACTAAATATTCACGGGTGAAGGACTGTGTTTATGGAGAGGAAGATGAGATGGTCAGGGTGGTGTTTGACACAAACTCAGCTAAACTGCGAGAGAAAGTTTTAAGTGCCAGGACTAAGGTAACATTAAATACAGCCATGGACATAGCAACGATATGGCACCAGCACAGCTGGGAACCTTCGATGCATGTACACCGAAGCGCTCACGGAACTGACGCAGTGCACAGATAAAAGCAACAGTTCCAAAGAGCTGAACAAAACCAATTACACAATTGAAAAGGCAGCAAAAATATGAAGTGTCTGATAAGCATATTCATAAATCCAGCTACTGCGGAAACAAAGCACACGTTGGAAAAGTCAATGTCCCGCTAAAGGAAGACAGTGTAAAAAACCGTGCATGCAGTGTGTCAGGTCTCAGATAAAGAAGAAGACGAGCTGTTTATTGATGCAGTAAGAAACGAATCGATGAATGAAACCTGTCATCTTTACAACGATTGACAAACACGGAATGTAACTTGAACACAACACATCCTACAAATACGAACCTGATTGAAAGAAATAATGATAATCAAATCCTTGATGACAGCAACACTCAGTAACACTCACAAAACAAATACTGTATATTGACAGTCATGTATACGCTATTTTTAAAATGTTCCCTTTTCTTTTCTAGCTTTTTAACACACTACTCTGCTACGATACGCTGGTATATATATATGTATATATATATCCCGATCTACATACTCGAATAATGGATACTTTATTCGCCATCAATGATTGTTTTGGTAAAGCCATACTCAGTGTATTCATTAGATGAACGGTAAAAAGTAAGAGCGAGGGAGGATGACTTATTGAGGCATGCAGGCTGTAGTGCGCCAACTCTATCTGAATTGCGATCACATTTGAAAAATATATCTTTTCAAGTTCTATTTAGTCCATATGTGTCAAACTCAAGGGCATGGGCCACATCCGCCCGGCGTAATTATATCCGCCCGAGATCATTTTATATACTGTATTATTGTTATTAATGGCCCGGTATATATGCGCTGGTAACACAATAAACTACAGATCCCATAATGCAGCGCTTCAGCTGCCTTGCCAACACTTACCGCGTTAATCAAGTCTAGCTTATGATGCTGCAAGTTATTGCGAAGCTAGCTCACACGATGCTGAGAGAAAAGTTGATTCTGAAAATAGAGCCTTTAAAAACCGATGGGAGGCTGAGTATATGTTTACTGAACCCGTGTCTCATTTGTGGAGCTAATGTGGCTGTAATTACAGAATTTAATCTAAGACGGCACTATGAGACAAAACATCAGGGTAACCTGAATGCAATGCAGAAGATACAGAAAGCAGAATAATTAAATAAGAATCTGACACTTCAGCGGACGTTTTACCCGCACAATCACAAAGTGATTTCAAGTGAAGCTGCTTTTATGGGAGACACAAATGCACCAGTGCACCTTGCCCCACTTTCCCTGTTGCCAAGTAATGTTAAACCAAGTCGTCACTACGGTGTTCCCAAAATACGCGACTTTGCTGATAAACTGAGCGCACTGAGTTTGCACGGCGCTTTGGTGACTTTGAAGAACAAAAAGTCCGTCTACATGCGGCTCGAACCTTGTGCATGTTTGGTAGCACATATCTGTGTGAGAAGCTCTTCTCAGTGATAAAGACTAACAAAACAGCACACAGGAGTCGCCTCACTGATGAGCACCTGCAATCCATCCTGAGAATCTCCACAACACAGAACCTCACAGCAAACAGAAACGAACCTGTGGCCAAAAAAGATGCCAGGCGTCCAGCTCTAAAATGACATATGAGCAAAGACAACTGAATGATTTGATTTGTTATTGCTGAAAGGAACACATTTTATTTATATTTCCAGGTTTTGTTATGCAGCATGTTCATATTTGAATTTGTATAATTTTGACAGGATATATTTTTATGGAGAGCAAAATCTTTTGGGATATTTAAAATCTAAGTTTATTTTTATATAAAATTACATAAGAGTAAAGAAATTTGAATGTTTGTTCTTTTAACGTTTACTTTATTTCTAACTTGTATAATTTAGACAGGATATATTTTTATGGAGAGCAAAATATTATAAGTTGTTTAAGGTTTGAGTTGATTTATTCAGGAATAATATTCCTGTCTGTTTTACCATTCCTACCAAAGATATTTCTGTCGACTAAATAAAAATTCCTTCTATTTAAAATTTAAATAGAACTTGAACAAATACGATAGTTCATAATATCCACGCAGACTTGCACGTAAGAGGGAGTTATCCGTTTTAACAAGCAGCGTATTGCACTGATATGAAATAGCTGTGTGTGTATATATGTAGATATGTATGTATATGTATATATATGTTTATATATGTGTGTGTATGTATATATGTGTATATGTATAGATATGTATATATATATGTATTATGTGTGTGTGTATATATATATATATATATATATATATATATATATATATATATATATATATATGACAGGAACACTCATCACTCACAACAGTGACAAAACAATTACATTGACAATCATGTTACGTTATTTTCAAAATGTTTCCTTTTTCATTGCTTCTTTAACACACTACTTCTCGCGGCTGGTATTTTGCTAGTTATATATAATCAGGAATGACTTTATATATTCAGGAGTGAATTTATATATTCAGACGCTGACTTTATATATGCAGGAATGACTTTATATATTCTGACGCTGACTTTATATACTGTAGTCAGGCTTTGACTTTATATATTCACCTGCTTTTTGGTTTTGGTGTTATATATTTAGAACACTGACTTTATATATTCCGAAAATCCTTATATTTGCCTGTTTGGCACCCCATAATATATATATATACTATATATATATATATGTGTATATATATATATATATATATATATATATATATATATATATATATATATATATATATATATATATATATATATACACACACACACACACACACACACACGTTGCACTTAGGGAACATCTTCAGCTCCAGAAAGGTTGGAAATACCACTTGATGCAGAAAGGGGGTGCTGTTGCTAACGTGATTTCCATTTTCACCTGAAGTTCAGTGGGCCAATGGCCACAGGATGACTGACCTAGTCTCTGCTTTCAACCGCAAGTCCCTGCCCCTTTCAGGGTAGCACTGCAAAGATCCTGAAGCCATTGATTGACCTGTCTGATTTATTTTACAGTGTACATGTATTGATTGTAGTTATTAACATGTGCATATAGGCAGACAGTATAGTATTTGTAAGAAGGAAGGAATAATAAACCTCTTTTTATTACAGTAAAGCAGCAGTAAAAAAAGGCTGCGAAAAAGGATGTCTGTTAGCCACCTGCTCATCTCATCTCATCATTACATCTGTTTTTCCTGGTGTGGGTTGTGGAGGTAGCAGGCCAAACGTTGTCAGACAAAACTTCCCTGTCCCAGCTATGGTTTACAGTTCATTCTTGGGAATTCCCAAGTGTTCCCAAGCCAGCCTAGAGATATAATCCTTCTAGCATGTCCTGAGCAGCTCAAGGTGAAGCCACACAAGGGGCATTCCATGACATGCCAAAACCACCTTAAATGGCTCCTTTCCATCCAAAGGGATGATGAATCCACTCTGGGACTCTCCAAAATCGCTTAGGTTCTCACCAAGTCACGAAGAGTCAGCCTAGCCACCCTGCAATGAAACTTAATTTCTGCCACTTATACTTGCAATTTCATTCTTTCTGTCAGTACCTACAACTCATGATCATAGGTGAGGACAGGGGTGTAATTTGAAAGGTAAACAGAGTTTTGTCCTTAGACTTGGCTCCCACTTCACCACCAGCAATCGGTACAACGTTAGCAGAACAGCTGTTGCCACTCCAATCCACTTGTTGATCTCTTTCTTTTTTTCTGTTACTCATGAGCAGGTTCTTAAAATACTTGAACTCCTCCACTAAAGGCAGTTGTTTCCCCTCACCTAGAGAGAGCAATCAACTCTTTTCCAAGAAAGAACCATGATCTAAGACTTGGAAATCTTAATACTCATCCCAGTTTATTCACACTCAATAGTGAATTGCTCCAGTGTGTGCCAAAGATCACATTCAGGTGGCGCAAAGAGGACATCATCATCTGCATAAATTAACGATGCTACTAACCCTAGCCTTCACAACTGAGGACCCTCACATCATCAGCTGAGTCTTGATATCCTCTACATAAATTCCATAAACAGGAGTGATGACAAGACTCAGCCCTGATGGAGTCCATCACCCACACTGAACTAATTTAGCTGAATGACAAGAATTTGTACAATCATATAGGTGAACGAATAACATGGAAGAATGGACCTGATTCCTGCAGCACGTCCCATAAAACATTCCAAGAGATATCAACATACACTTTTTCCAAACCTAAAAAACAAAAGAAGAATGGTTATCATACTCCCATATACCCTCCATCAACTGCGTCATGAAGTGGAGCTGGTCTGCTCTTTTAAAGGCAGGACGGAATCCACGATGTTTCTCCTGTATCTTTGGTTCAACCATCAAATGGATTCTGCCCTTCGGCACCTTTAGCTTTTGCTTACCTAGGAGAGTGAGGAGTGTGACCCCTATGTAGTTGGAACACACACTATGGTCACCTTTCCTAAAAATGTGAACCACAGCAACAGTCTACCATTCCAAGGGTGCTTTACTTACTTTCCATGTTAGCTATCTTGCTTTTAAACAAATGAAGTTCACCTTTAATGTGTGGATTTAGAAACATACCAAAGTAAGCCTTATTCTCTGCTATGGTCATCTCCCTTATATCACAGAAGTTTCACTGTGTAATGCATTGCTTTCATGTAATTAGACATCAAGGAGCTTCACCACCACTTCTATGAACTGGAAAAGAATACAGTGTATATGAAACTATTTTTAGCTCATAAATTTAGGTTATATTTAGTGCTGCTGCTTTGCAGTAAGGAAACTGTGGAAGATTGTGGGTTCACTTCCTGGTTCCTCCCTGTATGGATAGCGTTTTAAGTACTGAGAAAAGTACTATATAAAGTAATGAATTATTATTATTATGAAGTCTGTAGATATAAGAAATATAGCAAAGAATCTGTAAACGTACAGTAAGTCATCCTAGATAACTTAATGTAATAGGGAGGTGGAGTGGTGGCTATGAAGCTATGGATCTGTGCTGGTAGCCAGTTCAAACCCAGTTGCTGCCAGAAGGGATCCTAATCTGTTGGGCCCTTGACGAAGACCCTTAATCAGTAAATAGCTTCATGGGTGCTGCACAATTGCTGACCATGCGCTCTAACTTTCTATATTTTTCCGATGGGGATTAATACAGTGTACCAAAAATAATTAAAGCACTGATAGAAGCAGTACAATTTTTGGAATGGAAATAATAATTGAACTAACTCAGTAACACAAAAAAACAAACAGAGACTACACACACTGTACAACTTGAAAACAAGACTCTGGATTTGATAGCAATGCTAATCACTACCAATGCTTTATGCTAAGCTAGGTATTTTCTGGGTAGTGCAAGGCTGACAAAAAATTGAAAAATAGATTTTCTGCATGCCTCTTCTCTTAAGATCTGTTGTATTTGTAAATCACAAACATGGTAAAAGTGTGTGTGAAGTATCACAAAGGTCCATAAAGCAAGGTCCATAAAGTATCTTCAGATAACTGCCCAGAAGAGGCTCATCGCAAAGACAGCCAGTACCCAACTACCATCTGTAGGCCTCAACCTACGCAAGTCCTAAAACTGTTTTTAAAAGTTCAAAATGCAAAGAAAGACCATGACAAAAAGAAAACATAAAAACTTTGGCTTGTGACGATAATTCAAATAGTAATTTTTTCAAAAGTTAATTATTTATTTAACAAGAAAAACAAAATGCTCAAAAGAACAACAAAGAATGTGTCTAAAAATTCATTTAAATGTACAGCACAGTTTAAAACATTTAAAAGGTACAGAACATCAGTAACAAATTGTAAACAAAACCAACAGAAAACACATAAAACATGAAAAATAATAATTCAAACTGAACAAAAGCAATGATAAAAAATAATAACAAAACTAGCCAGGGGAATAAACTCTGGCTGAAACCTGACAAGATCAATATACTACTCGTCCCCTTTCTTATCAGTGTAATGTCTTATGTGCAGTTCATTTCTGACATTGATTTGCTTTACCATACCTGCCTGGTAAAGAAGAAAATGGTACTGGACCTTTTGAAGCTTGTATCTCTTTGCTGGTTTGTGCTGTATAGCCTTGAGTGTGAAAACATGAGTGCAAAGTGCAAAATCTCAATAAAAAAAAAAGAAAGTCCTTATTTTAATGTTGAGAATAACCCTTTGAACTACATCACTAAACTGGAAATTTCAGGTTGCACTGGCACACATTACACATGTAAAATGACAAACCTAGAACAGGGCCAACAGAACTTTAGCTGAAAACACACAGAACCCAGCACAAACATGATTTCATTTAATACAAAACAATATTTTTCTAGGTAAGAAATTGTGTTGAGCATATGATGGAAAATCAGAAAAAATGCATAAGAAGAAAAAGTTGACAGTTGTGGGCAACACTATAAAAAAAGTTAAATTATTCAGGAATCTTATTACTTAGAAAGTATACCACTGGAGAGAAGACAGAAATATGCCCTTTATGTACACCTGAACTGTCGTTTGTATCATACTCTGTTTAGTATGATAATTATATGGATAGATGTTGATGCTGACCTTTTATTAAGGTAGATGAATATACGAAAAACAAAATCTGAACACAAGTTTTTTAACCGGTTTGAATAAGCAAAGCATAACTCTGTTTAAGCACTTAAGAATTAACTGAGAATTACTGTAAGAGGTGCTAGAAACCTAGAAAATCTGTGCCCATATTTATCAAGCATGTCACTGTAGGAAAACAGTCCTGATGGGCTCAAAAACTCACAGTGACACAAATTTGGTCCTACTCTTAGGAGTAGGAATAACAGCATTCTATCAATTTCCCTAATTTAGGAACCTACTCCTATCTTCAGTATGCTTTAGGAGCGCCAATGAGCTGTTCTAACCCACTAAGAGCTTCCAGAAAATGGTGCTCCTGCAAAGATCGGTATGCAAATTTGGGGAAAGGCAGAATGTTTTGGAAACACTGGATAACAATGAACTTGTCAAAAAAATCAGTTTGACAGAGATGGAATAAAAGAAGTAACAAATGTGTGTTATGTGATTGCCCCATCTATTCAAAAAAGCCATGTGCTTTCAGATGAAATAAAAAAGTTTTGGTAATGTTACATATTATGTCCACAGGGAAAATGCAGCTTTACAGTAGTGATGATTTTGGCATGTCACAACCAACCATTTCTCAAAATTTGCACAAAACTTACTACACCCTTATAAAAAAAATAATAATACTTATATTTATAGATTTCACTCCACGTGAGGTAATGTTAAGCCAAGCTGCATTCTTAGAAATTGCTGTTTTCCTGGTGTTTTTAGTGTAAATGACAGCACACACATACAGATCACTATCCCAAGTGTGGTTGACCATGCACATGTGAATCACAAGAGATATCAAAGTATCAACACAAGGGTGGCAATGGATACAAACTGTACTATAGTACCTAGCATATACTGTAGCTCTAAAGATAGTTGGATGAATGATTGATAGCAAAATGTCACAGGTATGCTGAACTCTGCATTCCATGAACCGCTTGAATATTTGCATTACAGTTTTAAAGATCCGGAAAGTTCAAGAAGGCATTCAGAGATTCCTGGGGAATCAGATAAATAGAGCCTTGCAAAAGATAAAGAAGGATCACAGAAAGAGGCACAGCATACATATGACAACCGATAACACTAGAAGAATGAGCACGATTTCAGAAATAGCATCGGAACAGCCATGCCTATTTTCAGTAACTTACATTACATGATGTTTCCATTGGCCATAATGGCGCAAAGGTGATTCTTCTGGAAATATGGCTGTTGATAATTCATTGTTAGATATATGTGCCCATTATCAAGCTTTACTCTCATTTGGTGTGCGTATTTCGGTCCATTTTGGTGCTTATAACAGTTTTATTCTTGATGTTGTTGTGAAATATCAACAATTATGTACAGCTTAGTACAGTACAGTAATATACTTTATTATTTTTTTACTTCTTCTTCTACTACTCTATTATTATTATTATATTTTTATTATTACCTTTGTTTTGATGCATTAGCATTTGTATCAGAAACATACATAATGTCTTTCCATTGTGTTGCTCATGGTGCCATAAAATCATGAGGTCACTCACTTTGTAACGTGAACTTCTGCTCCTCACTGGAGAAGAAAAACAGACTAAGCATGAAAGTTACAGAAAGTCTTTGAGTACTATATTATATATAATTTTTACTTTATTAAATCATATACTCCATTATTTGTCTTAAAACAATCTTTTATACAAAGTTAATCTCTACAGTCCTCAAACTTGTAAATTAACTCTTCATTTCCTGTAGAAGTTTTCTCATGTTCCTGTTGTGAACAATAACTTTCATGTACTATTTTAGTTGCAGGGATCACTAGACAAGCGCTTGTTGGCTAAGCTACCTCTAATCCCTAGGGAGATGATAAAAAAATCTAATTAAACATGAATTTAACTGAAAGCAAGAATATGTCACTGATTATAAAAATAGTGGGAATGAAAGTGACAGGTGTGTTCCAGGACTAAGTTTGACAAGTAGTGATAAAGAGGTATACTGCAGATAGTTACAATAAAAATGAATTTAAAATTTAGTATGCTGTAATTCAACTACTAATTTAATTTAAAACTAGCATACTAAAATGCCATTTAAAAATAATGGTGCAATGATGAGTCCATCTGTATCGATCATGGTGTGCATTTAGGAACCTCAGTTCACCTGATATGTCTGTTCTTGCATCCCTCTATCTTTGTGCTTCTTGCTGCCTTTTTTCATTGGACATTGCAGCCCTTTGTGGACGACAACATTACACCCGGTCACAGATGCTGGATTGTTTTGTCATTTTACATACAGTATATAGATATAGTCTTCTAATCTGTAAATTCTGTTATGTCCTGGGTATCATCTATATTTTTAAAATGTTAAGAGTTGTTTGTCTGTCATGCAGAAACTTGAAAACCCCAGGGCCTTCATCCTTGTTCTTGGTCACAGCTTATGTCATGACATGTATAATGTGACTAATGAATTGGACATGTGGGCTACCTTAGCCATGAAATTTGATTTCAGGTCCTTCTCACAGTAGGCAGCTGCACAAGTAGTGACGAAGACATGCAGCATTGACTTGAAGGAAGAGCACAGAAGAAAGTCATACATGACCAAAGAGAGAGGCACACATATTGGTTTATGCAGCTGACAAAATGTATTCAATGAGGTCCAACTTAATTGTTTCACTTACGATAAAGAATGACCAAGATAATTAACATGCTCACATTAATGTACAGCAACCTAAAGAGTACACAAGTTGCACATACAGAAAAGATTACAAAATAATCGACAGGGCAATTTAAAATAACATATCCCATGCAATATATCATAAATATGACTTACTTATGTTCCTGCTTTGTCATTGCAAAAGTATCTGAATCTTTATTTCTTTTTAATCATTATTTATTTAATATAGGTACAATATTTATTTTATCAATCTCAAAATTAATTCTTTAAAGAAAAAATGAGTATTGTTTGTGAAGAGCAGATATTCAGAGTCAAAATCTTCTGAACACAAGCACAAAATTTCCACCCAGGAAGCAGTTTATTTACAGTAATCTAGCACACACAGTAAAGCACCAACACAGTCCCTTTGCCACCAGTCCTTTCTCCTCCACTCCTCGGGTTTTGTCCTCTTTCTCCCGACTCTGACCGTTCACTTATGGCGACTGGCCCTTTTTTATAGGGCACCCGAAAGAACTCTTCTAGCCAAATAGGGCCCTGATAGTGTCCATGCTCCCTTTGGTGGTGGCCACGGTCCCCAGCAGAGTTGAGCTCCCATGCTCCCATGCCCTGTGGCCTCGCTGAAAACCAAGAGGGCTGTCCTCTGTCAGTTTGGGGGAGAAACTATCCTGGAAATACTCTCTCCCCTGGTCCTTTCATAATAAGGGCGCCAGCCCTGGCCATCCACCACATTATACATACTGTTGCAGAGGGCCAGGACCCATGCCCGGCTGGGACGCCCCTTTGTCACTAGATCCGGGGGAGCAGCCATGGGAGCCATGCTACATCCCTCAGAACCTTTGTTGGCAGCCCCCTGGGTTGCGTCAGGGCCACTTTCATGGAATACTGGAGCTCATCTTGGTTGGGCTCAGTGGCCTCCACCAGGGGGAGCTGCATAGAGCTGCATGGCTTAACAAGCCCATCTGGTCGGGAGCATAGCCACACCCAGAAGTGCAGCAAGAAATAAGAGGAGCCTGCAGCCACTACTCAGGGCACCAGACGGGAAGAGGAGGATGAAGCTGCCCTGGGAGGAGTGGAGGGGAAAGAGTGTGTTTTGGGGTGAATTTTCTTTGTATTTTGGGACTGTGTTGTGCCTGTGGGGTTCACGGGGAAGACGTGCCCCACAGGTGAAGAAAAAAATCTTTTTGTTTGTTTTACACGTGTCTTCATTGTCAGTCTGTGCCAGGTCGGTCCCAACGAAGCGCCAATGTCACACTACATTGTGGTAAAATCAGCCCTAGACACAGGCAGACACACAGAGTTAAAAGCCCAAAAAGCACACGTTTTTCTTTTCTTTTATACAGCACTAAATGCTCAGATCAGCCACAATTACTATTGCTCAGTCCCTTCTTTCTCTCTTACTCTCTATTCTTCTGCCGCCTCCACTCCTCTCCTTGCAAGCTCTGTCCTCCACCTCCCAATTCTCGCTCTCGGGTGTGACAGAAGTACTGCATAGGCACCCGGAAGTACTCCAGGTGACCCCGGATCTTCTTCTGGCAGCACTTTCAGGGCTCCGCAATTGTCCAGGCGTCCCTGGCGGCAGCCATGGACCCCAATAGGTTTGAGCTTCCTAGCTCCAATCCCGTGGCTCAGATGCAAACCAGGGCGGCTGCCCTCTTATGTCCCTGTGGAGTTATGGTCTCTCTCTCCCGGTCCTTCCATCCTCCAGGCTTCCCGGCTGGGTAAGAGCCCTAGTTGTCCGCCACAACATATATGTATATACACACTACCGGTCAAAAGTTTTAAAACACCACAGTTTTTCCAGTTTTTCTTAAAATATAATCAGTTGTAATGCAATAAATGATCTAAAATCGTGAAAAAGTAAGCAATAAACTGTCAGAGGTTTGAATTTAATGTTTAGGTTGGCAAAAACTGACAAATATGAAATATTTCAATATTACACATGGGCCTTTTTCATGGAACAACTAACAGATTGCAACCTACAGATGTTCTGCAGCAACTGAAGTAAATTAAACCTTGCAATTTGAAGCAAACAATTTGCACAGGTTTTCCAATTTTTGTTGAAAATTTAAAAGCCTTTGTCTGTCTTAAAGCAGAGTTGGAGCAACCTCTGAAGTACTACTTAAACAATATTCCCGTAATTATGGCATTTACCAAATGAAATGCGACAGAGCACTATTACGCTTAGAATTGTAGGGCTTTCATTTAGAGAAACTGCAAAAACTCTTTTAGAAATAGATCTCTGGCAGACCCAAAGTCACTTCTGTATGAAGCTATAATAGAATAAATTATTAGGCACAAGTAAAAGGATTGAATATAAACCAATGGTTAACTAGATCTAACTTGAAGCTGAAACAGCAAGAGGTCTCTGCCTCATTTTAGAGAAAGTACCAATGTCATTTTTCAAGGTTAGAATGAGGTAAATGAGTAACAAACCCCCCTATAGAAAGTGGGAATAAACTGATTTTGAAAGCCCATACACCCCTCCTAAGAAGTGGTGCTAAAGTCAATAAGAGAATCCAAAAAACACCCCTCTTAACGAAGCGGAGTTCAGAATAATGGGAGAATTGACATGAAACAGAAATTACTGGTGGTGTTGGTTGATTGGAGATGATTATAAAGTTCTGCATATTAAGAGTCAGATGATGTGAAGTATTAGATGAGATGATTTAATTAGTAAAAAGTATAAAAGCAGATGAATTACTTAATTAATTGCTCACTCACTCTTTCTCATCTTAGCTCTGTGACTGCCTTCTATGGAGATAGAGGACATTTTTTTCCACAACAGAAATCACCTCTGCATTTTGAAATGGTCCACCACAGAACACAACAACTACAAAGTAACAGTGGATCAATTCCGAGTTATGATTCAACCAACAATGAATGTGTTTGGAATGTGAGAATATACTGGAAAAATGATTTCTACAAAACATCACAAGGACATTGTTTCCGAAAGCATCATACAGACTTAGAAACAAAGGACAATTTTGTATGTTACATATTGCAGGCACCATTAACATGCTGATAAGTAACACATATTTCCTTCCTTTGTTGATAGTTTGGGTTTATACTTTACACATCAAGTTAATGGGTAAAGAGCCCAGATATTCTTTGAGTGTGCACATTTATTCTTGCTAGTCTGTTTCATTGAGCAGTTAGCAACTTGTCAACTTTCATATACTTTCTGCAGATGACTCAAACTGCAATTTTTACAAATGAATTAAAACCATAAAGTCAAGTAATTGCTATTGAATGTTAACTTCCAAGGGCCTTTCTTGCTTACTCCATTGTTCCTTTATATACTTATCCATTCATTCAGCCCAGTACTCTAGTAGCAGGGACAAGGCAGGAATCAACCATGGAAGGATCACCTATCCCTGACCAGCCACACTTGTGCACACACCCACACTCACATTCACTCACACTCACAAGACTAGCTGTAACACACATATTGTTGTGATAAAGACCGGAATAAATGGAGAAACAAACATAATGTATGCAAACACAAGGAAGAACATGCAGCCTCCACACAGTCAGTAACCTGGCTCAGGTTTCAAAAAAGATAACCCATCAAAATCATGTGTAAAACATAAAAGTGAAATAATGTACTCAACATGGCTGTAAAAAATATTCAAAAGAAAGCACACTATTTAATGACTCTATATGCAGTCTTAATTTGGATACTATCTCAAGCATTCTAAAAATATTTTTTGTATGTATTACACTTATTAACTCATATTTGTTGTCAAAATTCTAAATGGATTTTTTTTTCATCATTTATAAACTGTATGTAAATAAAGTCTAATGACAGATAGCTAATTTGGGCAATTCAAGATTTATCAAATGTATTTATTTATTGCCTTTACTTGTATAGATGAGTCTTCTGAGACTTGCACTACTTCTAATGGATGCATGGCCGGCAGTAACTAGGTTATTATAATATATAAACCAATGACAGTTATTTAGTTATAAATAAGTTATGAAGCAGAAAACAAGGAAAATTACTTTTAAAACACACTTTATTGTTCCCTTTAAATTAATCTTAGCAGTGGGAGGAGAATGCAGTGCCAGAAAATAAAGATTTGCATTTACCTAACCTATATGGTTGACACAGATATTTGGTGCATTAATTTGTCCTAAGAGCATGTTTATATTTCATTTGCTCTCATAGTGACCCTCCCAACCCCGATGGATGCCCCCTGATGGATGCAAAATCATTATTTTATTGACAAATACAGATAAAGATTAAAAAGGAAGTAAACAATAACACAACAAAAAACCTCTTCGTGCCTGTCTTTATGAGCGTTGATCATTGTCTTGCAAGGGTGACTTGCCAAATTGCCCACTTCAATGTACTGCACAAAACAACTCACTCTTCTCATCTGCTGTAGTTGCTCCCTTATGTCTTCTCTTCCTCCCATCAGTTGAACTTTCAACCCAACTCACTTCCTGACTTGTGCAACCTCTGTTTTTTAAAGTGGCTTTAACTTCACCATATCTAAAATTACTCAGTAAAGTTTCATGGCCACTAAGCTACAATGAATCCACTTGGTTCTGGAGAACCTGAATTTTGTGCAGCCCTTAAAGTATTGAACCAACTGCGCAGATTTGGGTCTGAATTGCTTGAAAGTGCTAAATGCTTACATTCCATTTGCAATTTGCTGGCACATAACAGACTAGAAGAAAATTGTCATCTTCTTGCTGATCTATCCTATGTTTTTCTCTCCATTTTAACATTGTGACAACAAAGCAAGAATACTTTCTGACTGTAGGGGAGGCATATGCTGGATCATCTGCCATCTAGCCACATCCTCCCATGGTTCACTTTTCTCTATCCTCCAATAGTGCCTCTGTCTATTACCTTGATGAGACTACCAGTATATTTATATAAGGCATACCACCCTTCGATGGTATCCAACTTTCACACTGCATGTACTGTTACTGCAGGAACATATTTGTCTGTCCATCTCTAAGCTTTGGTAGGTAGTGTTAATTTCCTGTGCTACTCTTCTCTCACTGGAAATTCCATGTCCATTATGCAACACATCACAATTTAGACAGAGGTTGGCATCACAAAGATGGAAGTCATATGCTACCCTTCTACGATGGGTTGAAATCTAAGTAATCTATGTAGACCTCAGCTGACCATGCAGTGCATTTGTCTCTGTTATGTGGCATTTGGTATTGGATATGTAAAGGCAGTGTTAAGGTTTGTGATTTGCTATCTATTAGAATGGCAAATGCAATGTATTATTAAAAATGTCAGAGATGTGTCTTTTTGAGGAATGACAGAGACATAGAAACTGGATGGACCCACAGACAGACACACAGACATTTATCCTTTTATTAAGGTGGACAATGTGTATTTTGCTATTTTTATATGAAAACTATTTCTTAACTTATTTGGATAAACCACTGCGCTGTTTGACCAAAGATGTAGCACAGAATAGTGGAATTACCCTTCTCTCTTCCATCTTGCATGAGCATTTTAACTTTTCCCACCAAGTTAATTTGTAGCTGGGTTCAGCACTGCACTCTCTTACTTAACATTAGAAGCATCACAGGCAACACTAATTGGCGTTGTGGCTTTAAACCTTTCATTACTTCATCAGTGTGGATATTATACTGCTGTCTTTCCATGAATTTTCCTACATTGCTTCACTTCAAATGCCCATATCGTTGCAACTCTGAAACTCTATTCCAAAAACATGATTAGATATTTTGTTTGCTTTTTTACTTGAAAGACTCCCTATTCCTCCACCAGTAATGCTGTTATAAGTTGGTACCCAGGTGAGAATTACTGTGTTTTTTCCTCCAGCTAACATTTAACTGAATTTGCATGTCATTTTTACCTTGACAGATCCTCTCCTGTTGCTGTTATTGACAATACTCTACATTGTTTCTGAGATGTGAATTGCTGTCTGCAGACAACTAAAAAATAATTGATGAAAATGTCAAACTAATAATCAATCACAATAATGTTTCACTATGCGTACCAAAAGCAAATCTGAAAATTGTCGGCGTTACAGTTATTTTAGTTAGGTAAAACATGAGTATAAAATCACTTGAAATGGCATCACAATATTTATCACATGCAGTTGAAAATGATATACACACCCTTCATGGAGAAGGAAGAACACGAAAAGTGGGACATAGCAGATGGAGCTATTGAGTCACAAGTGAACAGAGCTGCGGTGGATAACAACTCACTCACAAAGTTTTCAGACTTTGCAGACTTATAATGAATGCAAGTGCAAGAATAAATGGTGGTCTTTTGTTGCTTAAATGGAGGGACAGATGGAATGTGTTACTTGACTGTAAATGAGGCTACTTTTAGGATGATTTGAGTACAAGTATTTTAGAATGCTAGTGCATGTTTTGAATTACATGCACACACAATTGCATGTATTGAATCAGGTACAGTGGAACCTCAGGTCACGAACGTCTCGGACCACATACAAATCGGGTTATGACCAAAAAGTTCGGCAAACTTTTGCATCTGTTCACGACCACACACTCGGGTGACGAACAAGCCAGTTTCCCTTCTGGTTCGTACGCACCGATGATTTCCACACGTGTTCAGTCTCTCCCTGTGCAGCGAGCGAGCGAGCGAGAGAGAAAGCACGAGAGAGCGAGCAAGAGAGAGAGAGAGCGCGAGAAGGCAGTTAAAGAAGGCAGTAAGGCCAAGAAGGCAGTTAAAGAATGCACCGGCCTTGTTTTTAATTTTAATTTTTTTAAATTTTAATCTTGTTGTATTTAATGAAGACTTTTTTCTATTGGGTTTTAACCTCCACTTCACTTCTGTTTTTATGGGATCATTTATTTATTGAAGGATTCTGAAAGCACTGCACTTTAATTTGAACTTTGTTTTTGATTGTTGTTTTGTTGATTTTAATAAAAGCACTTTGCACTTTTTGCACCATCCGATTGGTCCATTGTAGTGCCTTACTGTCGTGTTCATAAGTGACATTACCAATGGTGACGGGTTTACGGGCTCCTGGAAGCGAGATGGGAGCATGCAGCGAACCCACATCTTCACAGACTTTACCTCAAAACTGTAATCTCCTCTCCATCCAGTTCCTCCTCACTTCCATCATCCAGAACTCGACTCATGCAAGGTTAGTTTTCTTGGTTGTTTATGGTTAGTTTTTGTATAAATTATGGATTTTTCAAATGTTCATTATTTTCTCTGTGCTTAGAACTCATTATAAAAGTGTTTACAGAGAGCTGTTCATAAGGCTGTAGTGTGAACTCTTGCAATGTTAGTTTTCTCTGTTCAAGGTTTTCTCAGTGTTTTTACATTTAGTTTACTATTACACTGTGCATTCTATGGTATAATTAATTATTTTTGTGCTTAAAAATCTTTAAAAAATTTTACATACAACTCGTACGGCCCGGAACAGATTAATTGTATTTACATACAATCCCATGGGGGAAATTACTTCGGGTCACGACCAAATCGGGTTGCAACCAGAGATTTGGAACGAATTACGGTCGTGACCCGAGATTCCACTGTACGTATGTCTGATAGGCAGACATGAACACACGTAAAGAAAAATGACAGCTTATTCTTGTAGTTGCATAATTGTACATTGTCAGGCCAGTCATTTCTGTGAAAGCATTACAAGTGAGCTGAATTCACTTGCAAATCGCTCTGTCTGTGGTGTATTAGGTTCCCATGTCCTCCTTTCCTCATGTAAAACTGATGTAGACTGTGTTTTGTATGCTGACGGCATTGCTGGTATATCACACTTTTTGCAGAGTTTCATCACGTGTTATAATAAAGGACAGACATACTTGTTGAATGCACAGTTGTTGATTTGTTAATGAACTTTCATGCAGTGAAAGTCAAATGAATCCGACAAGTCTAGAATAAAATTTTTCTGCTAATATATGTAACAAATATATACACTAGATGTCAGAGCCAAGTCCTTTAAGTTAATGTTAATCATAAATTTACCTTAGTTTGCTGAGTTTTGAACTTAAATGTAATGTAGCAGTGACATAGATTATAGAAAATAGTTTAATACCCTGTAACTTAAGGTAATGGAATGCTCTGTGCGACAATAGGATTGCCCTTTGATTTAAGTTACACAGCTAGAAAGAAACATGAAGTGATAGAAAGATTAAAGACATTAAAGGCATATACTTTTCTGACCTCCTGTACGTATGGGCGGTGAATGAGATTACAGATATAAACCTTAAGAAGTGTAACATAGATACTTACTGTAGACAAGAAGTTTCCCCTTTTCCCTTTGTTGCGTCTATAATATTGTTTTTCCTTATTTTTTTGTGAATGTTTCTTTTGAATTTTTTGAAAATATTTAAAATGAAAACACTTGCACTGTATAGTTTTTATGTACAGCAAGTCATACTAGTGCTGGAATGCCTTTCTGGTAGCTGAAGGATTTTGACAAATGCAGTCATACTAGATACTATTGCATATTTGGAAAACGATTGCACTTGATGACCAGTGAAACACACTGTGAGAAAGCAATGTGAGAAAAGTCACTGCTGACAACATGTTTAGTTCCCTTTCCCCAGTGCTTGAAGTGGGCACTTGTCTTTCTGTGAATTCAAATGCACCATACATGTAGTGGTACTTACTGGCACTTGTCATAATGGACATTTCATTTTTGACAAGCTTTCATACTTCCACAACAGTTTATGCATATATCAGCTCAAGATCGGATCTCTCCCCCATTACATCTTGTGAGTGCTGAAGGAGATGGACGGGTATCCCAAAATGTGATTCCTTGCCTGGACTGGACACCATGGGAAAAGAAAACGGAAGGACAGGCACAAGAATCCTTGCCCAGCAGGGAGGACCAGGAAAGGCACCATCCAGGTACTATGACCCCTAATATTCTAAAAGGCAGCGTCACTGGGATTCGGGTCCTCTTCGGATAACCACAGGGCATCATGGGAATTGGAGTTCCAGAACACAGCCCTGTAGGGTTCTGTGGGTGCCACCAGGGGGTGCTGAAGGGGGATATGGTCCCTACTTTATGAAACTCATCTCTGACCTGGAAGTGCTTCCTACAGACCTACAGTCCTAGCCCTGGAAGATAAAAAGGAGCTGCATCATTTTAACTGGCAGAGTTGGGAGGAGGTTGATGAGGCTTGACAAGATGAATGTGAAGAAAGAGAGTTTTTTTTTCTGAGCTGCTTACTTTGGTTGTTCTTATTTGATCTGTGAAGATAACATTTATTAATAAAAAGGGACTATACCTGAACCTGAGACTGTTTTGGCTGTGATTGTGTTTGGGGTCTGGGGCACATTGGTTACACAATACGAAGTAGGAGGATAAGGTAGCCGACTCAACAGGGAGTACCAACGGTTATTTTAGTCAAGTTTAAGCACAAATTTTGCATAGCAAATAAGTTTCTTCCCCAAGAAATAGTGCCTGCTATGTACAGAACTGAAAACAATATGAAACAGGAGAGGTCAGCCCACAATGAAAAGATGCAAAAGATAATCAAGAAGACAGACAGACAGCCACAGAAATGCTGAGGCAGTCCAGAACACACAAGAAGCAAGCCAAAACCGAATGCAGTGCTCCCCTTTTTGGTGTGGGAGCCCCTCAGACTGCAAAAATGCCATATAGAGACGAAACATAGAGAGAATGTAAAAACTCCACACAAATGGAGACTGAGATAAGGACTGAGCCAAAGCTCCTAGAGCTGTGGGGCAGCAGAGATAACCATTGAATCACAATGTTGCCCTCAATTAATCTTTACCTTTTATTTTCATCTTGTAAAGCACACTTCATAGCGTGACAAGGCAAGTTACAAAAAAAGAAAAAAATATCTGGGCACATAATAAAAAGATAAACTGCAAGGTTATTGTTTTCAGTTGTAATACACTACAAGGAAACAGACCTTGAAATGTCTGTGCAAGTAGATACAAATTGATATAAACAACATGATTTGACAGCATAGTAGAAAATGTTACAGAAGATTAAAAATTGTTAATACAGTGACAGGTATAGCCCAAGTAACATGAAAAAGACCATTTAAATGAACTGTGTTTTACATTTTCCTTGTGTTGGAGTGTTTTTATTTTCCACCATACTCTTTTTTTCTCAAAAAGATATATATGACAACTCTAAATTGGCCCCAGTGCGTGCAATTGTAAGTCTGCCCTTTGATGCAGTGGTGCATCACCCTGGGTTAGCTCCTGCCTTGTTCTCTATCATGCTGAGATTGGCTACCATACACTTGGACAGTGTAGCTACAGAAAGTGGACTAATGGATGTGAAATACAAAATACATTTTTACAAAAACTATGAGATGGTATAATGATAATTGAATTTTAAAATACACAGTAAAACGACAAGGAATGAAGCTGAGAATTGATTATTATGTTATGCTACTTTCTGAAGGATATTTCTCAGAATATTTTACATTTTAAGGCAATTCTAAAATCCATAAAGATAATATATCCATGACTGTCCCAAAGATTAAAGGGTAAATGTAAAAAAGCAATTATGTGCTATCTTTAAAATGATGTTTAAATGTGGTTTTATTCATTTGTCGATTATTTATCTGAAGGGTAGCTCTCTAAGTACTTTTAATTTTTTTATCATTTTTAGACAAAAAAATCAGACTTTTGGCAGGAATTAAAGTATCTCTTCAGAAATAGAAATGTTTAAGTCACTGTTAAACCTGTATCTCTTAAATACTGTAAATAACAATAAAACTCAGTGTTAAAACTGTATGTCTTAAATAAATGACAATAAAACTACTATCAAACTATAAGTTGTTTGTGCTACAGTGTACTCCAAGTTTGTTGGCAGTAGGTGCCATTGCTGGAAAGAAGAAATACTTTCTGCAAGAGCCACCTCTTTGTAACCATAAATGCAAAGTGGATTTTTCAGATAGCTTTCTGCTTCATTTTGTGAGAGGAAATAATATTGCTATTGAATGTATTATTGAAAACAAAGACTTTGTGATATCAGAGAGCAGTATTAGAGACTCTCGTGTGGGTTCAGTTGAATGTAATGGGCTATTTATAGAAAAGACTGTTAAAATGATTAATTTAAAGTAGAGGTGCTTATGCCCTGGGTTATGCAGAGAGTGTTCAATGCCAGGAAATGCACGGTGGAAAGATCATTTTGCTTACAGTACTGCTGCAAAGCAGCAACAAAGACATCATGAAATACAAACAACAAAACACAACTACAACACACACAACTAAATGCTATGCTTGCATTTAAGAATTATTTAGAATACAATCCATATAAAGCTCTACTAAGAAACCTCATCAGAAAATTAACAAAGATTAAACATACAGTAGCTGTTACTGTCATGAAAACAACATTCCTCCATCTTCAAGGAAGGCAGTTACAGAGTCCAGAAGAGAATGCAGAACATTTCTTTATTTGCATGGAGCTATGCACAAATGTCTTAGTCCAAGGAGTGAGCAACAATTAAACAATTCATTTCCATTTTATACTTTTTTCTAATTACATCACCTCATCTAATGCATCATGTCATCTGACTCTTAATACACAGAACTTTATCATCTCCTCCAATCAACGAAAACCAGTAGTAATATCTAATATCAATTCTCTCATTATTCTGGACACTGCTTTGTTAAGAAGTTTTGTTAATTTTCCATTAATCTTAGCACTGCTTCATAGGAGGGGTGAATGGGCTTTCAAAATTAGTTTATCCTCATTTTCTATATGGGGGTTTGTTACTCATTTACCTCATTTTAACATTGGAAAATTACATTGGTAGTTTCTCGAAGATGAGGCAGAGACCTTTTGTGCTTTCAGTTTTAAGTTACATTTAGTTAACCCTTGAGTTACAATTAATCATTTTCCTTATGTTTTATAATTCATTCTGTTGTAGTTTTCTATGTATATAAACTTGTAATAAATTGTAAAAGATTATTAACTGCTAATTCCATATTACCTGAGGTGCTTGCATTTCTCTGGACACCATCAATTGACACTTTGATAATAGTTTCCCAAGGGTAAGATGCAACAGATTTAAGAACTCTTTTATTCCCAGAGCTATAAGGATTTTGAATGATGTTACTTGTAGGGTGTGGCAGATGGTTGGGACCCTTACCCGGCTGGGACCCTCCTATACTGGAAGGACCATGGGAATGAACATATCCAGAGCTGTACTTCCCCCAGAGCGATAGATGGCAACTCCCCTTGGTTGCAGTTGTGCCTCAGACTCCCACAGGGCTCCATGGGAGTTGGAGTTTGGCACATTCCTGTTGGGTTTCGTGGGAGCTGCCAAGGTGTGCTGCAGGAACTGTTGAGCTACACCAGGAATTGCTGTTGGAAGAAGGTCACTGGACACCTGGAGCACTTCCGGGTGCCCTGTAAAATGAAGCAGCCGACACGAATCCAAGAGACAGAGTCGGGAGGTGGAAGACAAAGCTTGCCAGGAAGAGTGGAGGCGGACAGAGAAAAAAAGAAAGAAAAAAAAGAAAGAAGTGTTGTGTACTGTGCTGTACAGATGGGAAACTGTGGGAGGGTGTTTCCCACAAGGAAAAAGAAAAAAAATAAAAATATGTGTGCTGCACTTCTGTCCTGTGTCTGTCTATGTCAGGTTTGGGTGGCAGGAGTGCCTTCAGCAGGCTGCAAGGGATACAGATGAAATTTACTTTTTAAGGTAATTCTTCTTCTTTATACTAATCTTGAGTTTTTGTACTTGTGATAAAACTGGTTGTTGTATCTTGGCTAGTTTTTCTTTTATCTATGTAAAGTGTGTGTAATGTTTTGTACTTTCCTGCTGCACACAAACTTCTGTTTGTTATAATCAAAGGCTTCAGAACCTAACCTAACCTAACCTGCTGATATATTTGGTCTGTTCTTAGTGTGGTAAATCCACTTGAAACTATGCAACTATGCAAATTTGGAATATGCTTGTCAGCCACATCTCAGTGAATCACATAAAGATACACTCACAATATTCCATCTACAATCACACCAGTACAGTTAATTCTTATCTACCAGTGATCTTATATTTCCCATAGCAACCCCCAGAAAATACACCTTATATCTCCCTTCTTTCTTCTTTTAAAGCCACAGTATCCACATTGAAGCTCCTTCTGTGTATCCACCTTCTGTTGGGTAAATAACGTCTGCTGCTGCAAAGCTAACAGCTCCCTAGTATTTACAATCCCATCACTGCTGTTGTTAAAAAGCACAGTGAAGTAAAATGTCCCGAAAGTCAAAAACAGGATAAAAAATGTAAAGGATAAAACATAATAATAATGGTATTTGTGGCAAGATTTATATATTTGCATATTACTTTACAAACATCCAAAAATTTGCCAATAATCTAATTCCATATTTTGTTTATTACCTTACCTTAAAAATCTGTCTTTCCGCCAACTGCCACAGGTCATCCTGGGATAAAATATTAAAATCTACTAGAAAGGTACAGCATTTATGAATCTGTCTTATGCGATTGAAGTTTAGTTTGAAAATCATTTCTGAAAACTGGATATGTATGATTAAAGTCAGGGCCACAAGACCACTTAGTCTTCCTGATGTTCCCTATTTGCTACACTGATGAGCCCTGTTTCTTATTTAATGCAACAAAGATCTTTACTAACTCTCTGCCCTTATTATATGTAGCAGGGTTGCAATTTCCTCTTGATAGGCTAAACTACTGCCATTTAATGTTTTATGAGAATCACACAACCGTCCTTACACTTCTCTGTCCTGACATGGAGCACCTAGAAAAATCTTTTACCCAAGGCATGTTCTACAACCATTGGGGGTCATTTACTCTTGACACCCTTTGTTTGGCTATTTTGGATTTCAGGACTCATAAGCCGCCAATAAGGTTACTTGGTATGTTCTCACTGGGCCTTCCATTGGTTACCTCTTGCAACTCTTAGTGAGGAACAGAAAGTCTCTCTCTGACTCTTTTTTTCTCACTTGAAATTAGAATTTTAAAATGCTTCCTTTATAGTCTATACAAGGGTTTTCTTGAAAGTTTCTTTATAATATTAAAAGCTAAAAAAACACACTATCTTAGTGAAATATTGCTGAACATTGTAAAATGCCTTTTATATTATATATTTACTTTAAAGTAAGTAAAGTACAAAAGACAGATTACTGATTAAATAATCAGCAATTTATAAAAAAGAATACAAAATTATATTTTTAATAGGGTCAGAAAGACCACTACATACATACTTAGGGTGTAATTATCTTCAGGTCTGTGGTAACATTCCTCAAAGATTATCTTTAGCCACAGTAATTATTTTGTCCTAGATATGAGATATCAATAGCAGCTAAAGTAGTTTATGACACAAAATGTAGGTAGGACCAATCATAGCAGCTACTGAAGCAGATACTGGAATGCCACTTCATCAATAGGCAAAGCGATTTTTCTTAGATTATATTAAATAACTAGTTTTGAGGCT
>NW_024376987.1:0-13329 GCF_016835505.1 Polypterus senegalus | reverse complement strand
TGAAGTGTAAAACTGCACACCGTGACGATTCAAAGCCAAACTAAGCAATACTTACAAATCAAGCGTAGCCTTGAGTCCTTCATCAGACATGTTGTTCCCCATGAAGTCAAAACTTTTTTCAGAATCCGAATCAAGCTTTGTGTGTAACGCTGTGTAAAGATGAGAGGTTACATAGGCATTGTATTTGCTGCTATTTATGCACATCTGTGACATGTGGTACAAATGACCAATCACAGTACAATGATTCTGTCATCAGAATGCTGTGACCCTACGCTCTCCAAAGCTAATGAGTCTTTCACTGTGTGCGGCTCGACATAGGTGGGACATTTGATAAAAGCAGACTAACTCCGCTGTGATGCGCTGCATGACTTGGGCATACATGTGAAAATCACATATTTCGATAATGAAAGAAGAAACCTTTGGGTGTGTAAAAATACCACTAATGCTGGACATTGATGTGTGGGCTTATTGCATCGTACATAAACAGCTTTGAAATATTGTGGTGTCACCCCGGAGGGATGCGTCATGCATAAGTGGTTAAAGATGCTGCTGCTTACATCTCACAGAGAAACAACCAGAATTGAGGACCCCACAGCCAATGTGAGGCCACCTTACTACTCTGATACAGCGCTGCTTCTTGTACAGCATAAAAGGTGCTGAGCTGGAATTAGTGGAGACACCTGAGCTCTGAACAGTTACTGCGTACCTCAGCATCTTAGGCTCACGTCTCAGTGACCAATGCAGGAAACAATTAAGAGAATTAACAGATACAGAGCACAAAAGCACAAAAGGAGCCCTGATTTTAAAGAGGTTCCAATGTCTGGTGGGCTCTTTATTCTGCCCTCACGATTGCGTCTCTGTGGACAGCTAGACAGCGAACAATAACTCCAGTAAACTCGTTTCTTGTTCAGAGTGAGCCTTGTGCTGATAAATCTTTCATTCTTGATTGTAAACTAGAAAACACAATACAAAGGATGCTTTCAGTACAATGTTCACACCAAACAATCATTCAATAAAGAAATGCTTTAAAAAATTAATTAACTGTAGCAGATAAACATCTTTACAAACATTTACAAATTAATTATTGAATAGAGAGACTTACAGGCAAATCTTCACCAAGGCTTAACGTGAAAGAACTGGTGTCACAAACAGCGTTCAGAGCTTCACTAAACTGCTTTTTTAAGAAAGGTGAACTGAACAACATGACACCGTCAATACCTAAAATGATCGCTAGGTGGCAAACCTTAAAATAAAGTGTGAACAGAATACGCCCCGCCTGAGATAACAATCATTATACCACTGCGTATATTTTGTTTTAAGAATACCTAGACAGAAGTATGACTTCAGAACTAAGTCTAAGATAAACCTTGGACACTCCCTGCTTGATGACTTTCACCTTAACCTTGCGTACCTGGTTGTCACTGCTAAGAATGTTTTTTACAATAATTCCAACAAGCTACTCAATGCGCTTCACCTGGTTGTCCTTAAGGAAGACAACATCACCTTCTTTTACATTTGGCTGGTCTCCTTGCCATTTTCTTCTCATTTGCAGTGTAGGTAGATATTCCTGTCTCCATCTCTTCGAAAAGGTGTCAGCAAGACATTGTACTTGCCTCCATTGGTTTTTGGATACGTCTTTCAAATCAAAGTCTCCACAAGGTGCTGGGTGTGCACTTACTTCTGGGTTAAGAGTATTGCAGGTGGCAGAATCTCAGATGACTCATGATCATTAGAGACTGGAACCAGTGGTATGGCATTCATTATGGCCATCACTTCAGCCATCAATGTAGTCAGAACATCATGGGTGAGGCCAGTACTGGTATTCTTTAAGAGCACTGAATCCAAGATTCTTCGAACAATGCCGATCATTCTTTCTCATGCACCACCCATGTGGGATGAATGGGGAGTGTTGAAAATCCAAGTACAGCCTTGGTCTGACAGATAACTTTTTACTTCTGGGTCATTGACCTGCATTTTAAATTCTTTACAGGCTCCAATGAAATTTGTACCCTTATCTGATCGGAGTTGTTTGATTGGCCCTCTGATGGACAAGAATCGTCTTAAAGCATTGATAAAGCTTGAGGTTGACAAGGACTCGATAAGTTCTAAATTAACAGCTTGGGTACACAAACACGAGAAAATGACTACCCATTGTTTACTATCAATGCTACACCTTTTAGTGTGACGAGATGTCGTATTCCATGGTCCAAAGACATCAACACACACATAAGTAAATGGTGGATCTACTGTGAGTCTATCTGTAGGCAGATCTGACGTCCCTTGTTCTTCAAATTTCCCTCTCAGCTTTCTTCACGTAACACATTTGTAGATGACACTAGAGATCAATGTTTTGCCTCTAATGATCCACAGCCCTGCTGAACGCAATGCACCGTAAAATGGCATCCTTGATGTGCCACCTTTCACTGATAATGTCTAACTAGTAGAACAGCGACGTGGTGATTGGTTGGGATAATCAAAGGGTGTTTTTCATCCATTGACAACTCAGCAGAAGATATGCAGCCTCCAATCCTTACTAGCCCATCTTCATCAATTATGGGGTGCAGTTTTGTTAGTGGACTTTGCTTAATAGTCATTTTTCCTTCTTGCAAATATTTGATTTCGCTTTGAACAAATCGAAGAAAGACAGTTCCCGTTTGGATGAAATTAGTTGTAGTATGCACACTATCGCATCTGTGCCAGCCAATGCAACCATCAGTGCGTGAAGAATGGGTGAATGACCATGCAATGTGAATAAGAACTGCAATACCCCATAGAAGAGATCTCCAGGTTGAGAAGCATTCAAACCAGTGTGATCCAAGTGTCCTCTCTTTAATTTGTGTTGCTAAAGTTCTTACTTCCAGTCGAACTTCAATATCAAACTGTGGGTTTTCAAGCTTAAATGACTCAGTGTTGCCTTCTTCTTCCAAACACTCTACTGTAAAAAGGCTGGTCCTGAAAGCCAGTTAGTCTTCTTTAGAGCCGCTACTGACATAGGTATTGTGTCATGGTCTGCTGGGTTATGTGATGTAGTAACAAAGTGCCACTGATCTGGGTGTAACTCTATTGGTGACACACATATCAAATCTTCTGGAAGTATTATGGATGTATCCTAGGACAACTCTACTATCAGTGTAGAACCTAACTGCATGCACTTTAATGTCCACCTCCTCAGATATTAATTCTGCAAGCTCAACTGCTAGGACAGCAGCACATAATTCTAATCGTGGTACTGTATGTGCTGCTAATTTAGCTTTGCCCACAATGAATCCCACGTGACACTGCCCTACGCTTTCCATAGCTCTCCGGTAAGCCACAGCTGCAATTGCCATAATAGAAGCATCAGATAAGATGCACAGCTCTCTCCTTTTTACTTATGAAAGTGAAGTTAGTAGATAAGGCCTGCGCACCTGAAGTTGCTCAAGATCTATCAGTGACGCAATCCATGATCTCCACTGTGCATTCTTCTCTTCTGGGAGTGGTGTATCCCACTCGTGTTGCTTTGATATTTAACCCTGTTGCTAAATGAGAAGCCGATTCTTGGTAATTAAACCTGTCATTGAATTCAATAGTTTATTGCTTCTCTCATTCTGCCACAGCAGACATTTGCAAAGCTGTTGATTTTCTTTCTTCTAAAAGCCCAAATGTTTTGTGGATCTGAGCAGTTCAACATTGCTGAGCTCGTCACCTTTATTTTATGTGTGGGCTTCCTCCGGGTGCTCCAGTTTCCTCATACAGTCCAGAGACATGCAGGTTAGATGCATTGACTGTCCTAAATTGTCCCTGATGGGTGTGTGTGCGTGTCTGTGCCCTGCGGTGGGCTGGCGCCATGCCCTGGGGTTTGTTCCTGCCCTAGGATTGGCTGCAGCAGACCCCTGTGACCCAGTAGTTAGGATATAGCTGGTTGGATAATAGATGGATGGTTGGAAGATGACTGACTGACTAGATCAAGACTGTTATTTTAAAATGAGTTCATCAAGAACATGGGGGCACAGTTGGAAACTTGTGAAGGGTAAATTTCACACAAACATTAGCAAGTTTTACTTTACATAAAGAACGATAGACACTTGGATCAAACTACCAAGTAGTGTGGTAGACAGTAAGACTTAAGGGACTTTCAAAACTCGACTTGATGATTTTCTTGAAAGTAAAAAGTGGATAGGACTGGCAAGCCTTGTTGGCCTGAATGGCCTGTTCATGTCTAGATTGTTCTAATGTTCTAATGATGTACATCAGCAGTTTCTCTGATCCCCTCAGTGAGTCTTCCTGTCCAATTCGCTCCTTGTGTGAGCTGATCTAGGAGAAATGTCACAATTTCCAACCTCCCCATGCCATCAAAGCTTTGAGATTTCACGGCTGGCTGTCCTTTTTCACCTGCGTCTCTGGAGAATGACACGTTAGGAATTTGAGATCCTCAATGGAGGTACATGAAGTTGTCTTAATGCTTTGAAGGAAGCATCAAGATGGACAGTCCAAACCACAGCCTTGGGTGTCCTCTGTTTCATCACTGGCTCCTGGTTAAGTTTAGGGCAGATTTCAAAATCCTCCTTTTAACGTATAAAGCATTAAATGGCCGAGGTCCGGCTTACTTTTCTGAACTTTTCATAACTTACAAACTAGAGCGCACATTAAGATCTCAGGAATGCTGGACTAATGATTCCAAAGATTAATGAAAAAACAGTGGGAGGTCGAGCTTTTAGTTACAGGACCCCTAAACTGTAGAATGGTCTGCCTGCTAGTATAAGAGATGCCTCTTTGGTCTCAGCTTTCAAATCCCGGCTGGAGACTCACAACTTCAGTTTAGCACACCCTGACTAGAGCTGCTGATTAACTGCACAGACTGCATCTCTGTTGTTGGTCATTAGCCCTAAAACGTGTAAAAGTAACGTGATAGTTAGAATTTGGTACAGACCCTCACCTGTTCTGTTTCTCTTCTCGGTACTCAAATGTGCCACTTGGTGCCACGGCCCTCCTGCCAAGTTGTTTTGCCTGCCTAAGGTAAAGTCATCCCTGACTCTGGAGGATCGCAGGAATCGTGGGGTAGAGGGGTCCTTTCATCGGATTGGCTGGCGCAGAGCTGACTCAGCTGTGGAATGACCAATAAGGGGTGGCAGCTTGATGGCCAAGGTCTCCAGGACTCCAAGTCATATTATCTGATATCATCTACTGTTAAAGTCTGATCTGTACTTGAAATATTTTTGTTCTGCTATCATTCTGTATTGAGGATTACTTGTGTCCTGTTCAGTGTATTGTATTGTATTGACCCCCTTTTTCTTTTTGACACCCACTGCACACCCAACCTACCTGCAAAGGGGTCTCTCGTTGAACTGTCTTTCCCAAGGTTTCTTCCATTTTTTCCCTACTAGGTTTTTTGGGAGTTTTTCCTTGTCTTCTTAGAGAGTCAAGGCTGGGGTGGCTGTCACGGGGCAGGGCCTGTTAAAGTCCATTGTGACACTCCTTGTGTGATTTTGGGCTATACACAAATAAATTGTGTTGTATTGTATTGTATTGTACTTCAGTGGAGGTGTAGTCATCCTCAAGCAGTGAGGCACTGACCTCCAATAAGACTATTCTGTTCACACTTTATTTTAAGGTTTGCCACCTAGCGATCATTTAAGTATTGACGTTGTCATGTTGTTCAGTTCACCTTTCTTATAAAAGCAGTTTAGTGAAGCTCTGAACGCTGTTCGTGACACCAGTTCTTTCATGTTAAGCCTTGGCAAAGATGTGCCTGTAAGTCTCTCTATTTAGATGTTAATCTGCTACAGTTAATTCATTTTTTAAAGCATTTCTTTATTGAATGATTGTTTGGTGTGAACATTGTTCTGAAAGCACCCTTTGTATTGTATTTTCTAGTTTTACAATCGAGAATAAATGATTTATCAGCACAAGCCTTACTCTGAGCAAGAAACGAGTTTACTGGAGTTATTGTTCGCTATAAACTGATTACATCAACTTCTGTATGGACATTGTAGTTCCAGTAAGAACAGTACGCTGCTATGCTAACATGGATTACAAGTGACATCAAGGGCCTTTGAACCAGAAGAAAAGGGCTTTTAAAGGCCGTGATCAGCATGAGAGTTCAAGAGCGCAGAAGGAAGTCAGAGTCCAGCTCAGGACGGCCAAGGAGCGGTACAGGAGAAAGCTGGAGCTGTAAGAATTATGTTTTTGGACTTTTTATTAATTTTATTACAATCCATACAAAGCAATCAAGATTTTACAAAAAGAAAAATTGAGTTAAGAACAGATCGATCCCCACCCCTGAGAGAGAGAGCAAGCCAAATAACGTTAAATTTAAGGCGTGTAAACATATCTAATTTAAAAAAAAAAAAAATTCTCTGTGCTTTATGAACTTATTTTAAAATATTACTGATTAGATCCTGCCATGTTTTGAAAAAAGTCTGTACAGATCCTCTAACTGAGTATTTGATTTTTTCCAATTTCAAATAATATAACACATCGGTTTCCCACTGACTTAAAAGAGGAGAGTTTGGATTCTTCCAGAATAATGTTAATTTGGTGCAGGCCCAGAACATGTGACCCAGTGAGGCCGGGACTTGGTTGCAACGTTAAGCAGGTTGGATCATGTCCTGGAAACATTTTGGAGAGTTTTAGTGAGACAGATGTGCTCGATATATAATTTTGAGTTGTATAATTGTATGCTTTGCATATGGAGCTCGAGTGAATTCTCTGCATTGCTACTTTCCACCTTTTCTGATATATTAATTGAGAGATCTTTTTCCCAGTGTACTCTTGGATCTTTGAAAGGAAGGGATTGTAAAAGGATTTTATATATTGTAGAGATGGAGTCTAACTCCTTGAAATTGAGCAATAATTTTTCCAGCATGGTTGAGGGTGCAAGATGAGGAAAATCTGGAAGGTTCTGTTTAACAAAGTTCCTGATTTGAAGATAGTGAAAGAAATGTGTAGCTGGAATGTTAAATTTGGAATGTAATTGTTCATAGGATGCAAAGACGTTGTCTATATAAAGATCTCTAAGCAAGTTAATTCCAAATTTTTCCAGATATTAAAACTGCATATGTTTGTGAAGGTTGAAAGAGGTGGTTCTCTTGCAGAGGTGCCACAGATAGAAGCTTCTCCGTCTTAAAATGCTTTCTACATTGGTTCCATATTCTAAGTGAGTGGAGCACAATTGGGTTATTAGTGTATTGCCGATAACGTGTGTTTATTGGAGCAGAGCAAGGAATACAAAGAAGTACTGCAAGATTTTACTTCTATTGCGGTCCAAGCCTGGGTATGTTCTTCTATTTGTGTCCAGGTTCTTATCGCCTGTATATTTGCTGTCCAGTAATAAACTGGAAGTTAGGTAGAGCCATGCCACCTTCTGCCTTTTGTCTTTGTAGGGTCGCTCTTTTGATGCGTGGATGTTTTGAATTCCAAATAAATGATGTTATTGTTGAATCTAATTGCTTAAAGAATGATTTATTAATGTATATTGGGATGTTTTGAAATAAAAAAAGGAGCTTAGGAAGAATATTCATCTTAACAGTGTTAATTCTTCTGGTCCCATCTATGCAAGTCTTGTTTAATTTTTTCCATGCAGGCGCGAAATTTTGTTGATAAAGAGCTTTATGTTTACTTGTGATGTTTACGAGGTATTTAAACTGTTCTGCAATGATAAAAGGTAGGGTGTCTAATCTAATATTATATGCTTGAGAATTCACTGGAAAGAGTACACTTTTATTCAGATTAATTCTGAGACCAGAGATCTTTTGAAATTCTGTGAGTGCTGCTAAGACTGCAGGCACAGAATTTTCTGGGTCCGATATATACAGTACCATGTCATCTGCATATAATGAGATTTTCTGTTCCAGTCCTTCTCTGATAATCCCCTTTATCTGATCAGTATTTCGACAATGTATTGCCAGTGGTTCAATGGCAATTGCAAACAGCAGTGGTGACAAAGGGCATCCTTGTCTAGTGCCACGTTCTAGTTTAAAGTAGTCTGAGCAAATGTTGTTGATGCAAACTGAAGCTTCTGGGTTAGTATACAGTAATTTAATCCATGCACAAATGTTGGGCCAAACCCAAACTTCTCCAATGTAGTAAAAGGTATTTCCATTCAATCATGTCGAATGCTTTTTCTGCATCCAATGATAATAATATTTCTGGGGTGTTTGATTTAGTTGGTGAGTATATTACATTAAACAGGCGTAGAAGATTTGAAGATAAGTGTCGGCCCCTAATAAATCCAGTTTGGTCTTGTGATATTACAGAGGGGAGCACTTTCTCCATCCTTCTGGCTATGATTTTAGAGAGTATTTTAACATCATTATTCAGAAGTGAAATTGGTCTGTATGATGCACATTGTAATAAGTCCTTATTTTGTTTTGGAAAGACAGTGATTAGTGCTTGGCGAAAGGTTTGCGGAGAGATTGGTTATCTCTGGCTTCTGTAAATGTTGCTAATAGGAGGGGAGCTAGCTGAGCGGATAATTTCTTGTAAATCTTTGCAGGGTAGCCGTCAGGGCCTGCTGCTTTTGCACTTGGAGTGACTTTATAGCATCTAGTAATTCTGATAACAGAGGTTTATCAAGTTCCTCCACACTAAAGCGTCTATTTGTGGTATCTGTAATGTATCCAGAAATGCATTAGATTGTGTATTGTCTTCTTTAAACTCAGTAGTATATAGGGATTTATAGTAGTCTCTGAAAGTGTGCATTATATTTTTGTGTTCGATGATTTTATCTCCATTAGCGTTAGTAATTACCGAGATTGCATTGCGCACTTCTTGCTTGTGAATTTGTTGAGCTAAAAGCTTATTAGCTTTCTCTCCATGTTCATAGTAATGATGTCTGGATTTGTAAATTAGTTGTTCAGTTTCTTTAGTTGTCAAGAGGTTTAATTCTGAATGTAGAGCCTGCCTCCTCCTATGTAGAGTCTCGCTTGGTAGTCTGGCATGTTCTTCATCTATTTTAGTAATTTCGCTTTTTATCTCTGCTACTTTCTTGGCTTCGGATTTATTTCTGTGGGAAAGATATGAGATAATCTGTCCTCTTAAGAAGGCCTTAAGAGTTTCCCAGAGAATTCCTGCAGAGATCTCGGGGGATGTATTTGTCTCTAGAAAGAATTTGATTTGTTTGGATATAAATTCCATACAATTCGTCAGCTAATAGAAGCGGGTTGAGGCCATCTTGGGTGAGTGTGTGGGGCTTAGTAATTTTAGCTCCAAGATCATAGGTGCATGGTCAGAAATAACAATAGCATCGTATTTGCAAGATTTAGTTATTGTCTATAAAGAAGTAATCAATCCTTGAGTAGCAATGATGTACTGGTGAGTAGAAAGAATATGTTCTTGAATTTGGGTTTAAAAACCTCCAGGGATCTGATAAGTTGTGATCAGTTATAAACTTTGTAATTATCTTTGCAGTGTTAGATACTGTTAGATACTAGTCCTATCCAAATGTGGATTTAAAGCACAATTAAGGTCCCCAGCCATTATAACTTTATGAGTGTTCAGATTGGGAATGGATGCAAATAAATTTTGTATAAATTCCTTATCATCAACATTAGGTGCATAAACATTTATCAAAATCATTTTACAGTTAGATAAGTCTCCCATGACCATTACATATCTCCCTTCAGGATCCAATACTACATCTGATTCTACAAATGGGACTGTTCTATGTAGAATTCCCACACCTCTAGTTTTCTTTGTAAAACTAGAATGGAACATTTGGCCAGTCCAGTCTTTTTGCAGCCGGAACTGATCCTTGCTTAGTAAGTGGGTTTCCTGTAAAAATACTATTTTAGCATTTAGACCTGTTAGGTGAGAAAGTACTTTCTTTCTCTTTAATTCGTGATTCAGGCCTTTAACATTCCAGCTTACGAAGTTAACTGTCCCATCATGGAGACACTGATTCTGAGTTTTTGATGTCATTTTATAGTCTTAACTGGAAGTGAGATAGTTTTGGTCTTAATTTCCTATTTCCCTAGAGTTGTTGCCATATAGCTTATTATTATGTTGGTAGTTATAATTATAAAGATTGTGAGGATAGATTAGGGATAGATCAGGCCTGCTCTCTTTCTCTCCCCCCCTTAACCCCCCCCTCCCTCTTTGCCTCCCCAAGTGAGGCTAAAACCCACTTCATGTAGTCCCAGTCCTCTGACATACCCAGAGATAGAGTACGTCCAAAGCAAAACAAGCCCCAATGCAGCTGGACTGGACTGTTAATACTGATGCTCTGTGTAAGAAAGGTCAGAGCCGAATATACTTCCTTAGCAGACTGGCGCTCTTCAACATCTGCAATAAGAAGCTCCAGATGTTCAATCAGACGGTTGTGGTGAGCACCCTCTTCTATGTGGTGGTGTGCTGGGGAGGCAGCATAAAGAAGAGGGACGCCTCACACCTGGACAAACTGGCAAGGAAGACAGGTTCTATTATAGGCACGCAGCTGGATGGTTTGACATGCGGGCAGAGTGACGGGAGCAGACTCCTGTCAATCATGGAGAATCCACTACATCCACTGAACAGGATCATCTCCAGACAGAGCGGCAGCTTCAGCTCCACTGACAGGCTGAGGATACCCCACACTATATGACTCAGGGGGTAAACGTTAACAGTATACAAAGTTATTGTCTGTTAAACCTGCATTGTTATCACTCTTTAATTTAATTTTGGACTGTTCTTTATCAGTATGAATTTATAAAGTATCTATCTATCTATCTATCTATCTATCTATCTATCTATCTATCTATCTATCTATCTATCTATCTATCTATCTATCTATCTATCTATCTATCATATAGTGCCTTTCACATCTATCTATCTATCTATCTATCTATCTATCTATCTATCTATCTATCTATCTATCTATCTATCTATCTATCTATCTATCGGTCTTCGGGCAAGAGTCATCTCAGCATGCTATGACAGTCAGATCAGTGCATGTTTATAATCCTGCAGCAGGTGTCAATATGATCTGGAAGCGATTAGAGACATGCTATGGGTGTCCTGAAGTAATCGAGCAAGCCTTGCTAAAGAAACTTGAATTATTTCCTAGACTTAACAGCAGAGATAACCAAAGGCTAAGAGAGCTTGGGGACATTCTTCTAGAAGTGGAATCGGCCAAGTTGGAAGGGCGTTTTTACCTGGGTTAACAATCCTTGACACAGCTGGTGGAGTTAATCTGATTGAAGACAAACTTCCACCCAGTTTGCAGGAAGGATGGGTTATTCAAGGCTCCAAATACAAAGAAGAACGTTGTGTTTCCTTTCTGCCATTCAGTTTCTTTGTTATGTTTGTCTGTAGTCAAGCAAAAACCCGAAATGACCCAAGTTTTGTGATCTCAATCACCAGCAACATGGTCCATCAAAAAACAAAGAAGCCTTCCAGGTAATGGCAACAGAACCCTTGTTAGAGTGAAAAAGACTGAGGCATCAACGGCATCTGCAGTTCCACAAAATAACAGCCAGCAAAGGAAAGTAGGTGATCCAAGCAGCTAGTGTCCCACCCACAATAAGCCACATTCATTAGCAAAGTGTTGTGCATTTAGAAACAAACATATTGATGAATGGAGAGCATATCTTAAAGAAAGGGCTGTATGCTTTAGGTGTTGTGAATCCACTAAGCACATTGCAAAGGACTGTAAAGCTGAAAGTGAAAGGTAAAGAAGGTGAAAGTGACAGACATCTGTCAGAACCTCCTCCCAGGCCCAGCACCACGGACAGAAGAGGTTGTAGCACTCCGACAAAGGCAAGGTGGGGAGCTAGAGGAAACAGTATAATAATAATAATAATAATAATAATAATACATAATAATAATAATAATAATAATAATAATACATTTTATCTATACAAGGCGCCTTCATGAGAACTCAAGGACACCAAACAAACAATAAATAAATAAAAGACACATTATAAACAACATAAAACATCAGAAAATATAAAAATAAAAAGCACACAAAGCCACTGTAATCATAAAAAGAAAAAGCCATTTTAAACAGATGCATTTTAAGTTTACATTTGAAGGATGAAAATGATTTGGTATTTCTAAGCTTGGTAGGTAATGAGTTCCAGAGCTTGGGAGCAGAACGGCTGAATGCTCCTCTCCCCGTGGTGGTTAGACAGGCGAGAGGGACGGTCAGATGGATGGAGGAAGAGGATCTAAGGTTACGGGAGGGAATGGCAACATGGAGAATGTTGGACGGATATGGGGGCTCTGACTTGGCTCTTGGCTCTCTTTGCACATCAGCATTTTCTTTGGTTTCCATTTAAGGAGAAATGAAGAAATTCCGAGTATCGACTCTTAAGAAATAATTCAATTAAATTGAGTGGAAAAGACAGGAAGGGACAGCAGAAATTGGTCACTGAGTAAGAAAGCAGAAACGAAAGCTTGCAGGCACTGCAGCTCTCCAAGACTGGAGCTGGACACTCGTAATCTCTGCCAACATGAAATTCACCCATCACTACCACACAGTAAGAATGTGTGGTGTGGACCGATAAAAAGCAGGTAAACTCAGTCATGCGTCATGACTTTGGCTCAGAGGATTGTAAATGGAGTGCTCCAAAGGTAACCAGTTGTGTTTTAATATCAAGTCCAAGGGCCTCAACTGCCCGACACCATGAAAAGCCATGTTCAGTTCACCACAAGACCACATTGTAATCTTTTGGTGCTACTTCAGATGAAGGAATGACATCAAATTGACTAAGCCAAGTCTTATCAAGCCAGGCGTCAATAATGAAAAGAAATGTACTTAAAGAAACGAGCAAACATTTAGCCAACAACACTTTAAACAGCAATGAAGTGTATGAACTGATCTCATATTTTTCAATTTTCTATGAATCTTGTCACTGCTATAGGGTCACCGATGGATGGATTCCATTGAAATTCATGGTTTATTTATGTTGTTGCTTTTTTGGCTCTCTACTTGATTTGGATTTTGCTGCATAACTCAATTCTTGAGACGTCCTGAGAGAGCAGACAGTCAGAGTGGCATTGCTTGGTCTGGCACACAAGTCTTTTGTTTAAGCTGCTGAGGCCAGGCCTTCTTTGAATGGCTCTAAACTTCAGCTCAGTGTCCCTGGGACTCTTTCACGGCACACAGTTGTTGTTCTCATCTGATCAGGCTGATCAATCACAGACACATGACACCCAGTAATGCCTCAGTATGACATCTTAATTACTTACTGAGTGAACAAAAGACCACAATTCACCCCAGCCACCTTGATAGACAAAACATTGCACCAGTTTGGAGGAAAAGGTTGGACTTGTGTGCTCCCAGAAACCCACAACAGAAAATATCCAGTCACCTTGCTTGTAGCTCTTTTAGGTCAGAGACCTCTAGTTACCTCCCACCTGAATGAACTTCTA
>NW_024376986.1:0-1928 GCF_016835505.1 Polypterus senegalus | reverse complement strand
ACTAATTCAGTATGAGAAGGAACACTCAATAAAACAATAAAAAAATTAAAGTGACAATGAGATAACAAGAAAGCAGATTCACCAGTGTTTGTTTATCAGCTTTTATCCATCCATATCAGAGAATTTCCAGTTCCATTGTCTCATTGTCTCAAAACACCACTCACATCCACAGTTATCCCCAGTTTTAAATAAAAACTAACAGTGTCAGATCTGGGGTTACATGGGGGTGGGGAGTTGTATCATGATTGTGACTGAGAGAATAAAAGTGAAAAAAACTTTGACAAGTACTATAAATTTATACCAGCTGTTACAGACGCAAATCAAATCTATGTTTTTATTGTATGATATTAGCAATAAGAGCAGCTTACTACTCAAAATGGTAAATTTGAAAGTTAGCCAGGATCAAACCGGCAACCTGTTGATTACGAGTCAGCAGTTATTACGTAGCAGTTATAATAACTACTGAAAAACTTCTAATAATAAAGCAGTTATTATACCACTGCACCATGAAAGCTGTCGTGTTATAATTGTACCTTTTGTGAAAGTGTTTATTTAATATTTGGACTTCAGGCTTCACACAAAATACACTTCATGTCTACATTTTGTCATTTACTACTAAAGGATGAAAAACATTTCAGTTTTAACGATGTGTTTACATAGATTGTTGTAGACACAGAAGACACATGAAATGTATGTATTCCAAATGATGATATATTATTTGCCCTCTGCAACTCCAGGCAATGCACTCCAAGATAAACACTGAGCACTGAGTATCTTTTTAGTGAATTGTGCTGTGGTGGTGGGCGGGGCAATGGGATAGCAGGCTGCTTGTGCTAATTGACACATTTACAACACAAAAGTCGCTGATAGAGAGGTGCAATGGGATTTAAGGTGGGCCGGGATAATAAGACCACATAATTTACACTTGGGGACAACTGTTAAGAACCACTGCTTTAAGGTAACAGACTATGCCATGCAATGTGGCACTTCTTGATTTTTCAGCCACTGCCTACCAAAAGGTATCATGCTGTTTCTGAGGTAGGTAAGTTATGCATTAAAACGGATTGTGTCAAATTCTATGGAATCGGATTTTAGAATGCATGTTACAGCTTTGCATGCACACTATAAAAATTATATAATTTTCCTTAAGCACTTTCATGTTAATGGTTTCTCATGTGACTTCTGCTGATTAAAGAGTTACAAGAACATTTAAAGAACAGAAAAAAGCTTGTGTCTTTTGAGTCTAAGATGTGGCAAGATAGACATCACTAAACGTTAATGCAACTTATGAAATAACTGGTACCGTGTAGAAATATTGTGGGTCAAAATTCACTGAAAGAACATGACAGTGTTCAAACTGTGTAGCATTTGCACAAATATGTGACATTTGGAAGTTTTTTTGAATTTTTTAAACTTTTTTATAAAAGTCCTAACGACTGTTAGTTGAAAACGTAGCATTTCAGTGGATTCTACTGATTGTGAAGAAACAACCCTAAATGTAGAGGAAAAACGCCTAAATAATAAATAAATATACAAATAATAAAATGTTAACAAAGACTAAAATAAAATAAAATTAAAAATTATTATAAGTCAGGGGACAAACAACCATAATATTTTGCTTTACTTTCTCACCCATTAATGAGGTTTTATCTTTGTCTATGTGAGGAAAAATTTGCATATGCTTATTTGAAAAGGTTCAAACTATGAATTAAATGTGGAACATGACTCGGACACAGACAGGCAGACACGTTGTAATCACCTCACACACGTTTATTATGCATACTACTATTTACAGTTCAAGTGCTCACAAACCTCAAAGTCCTGGCCACACAACACAATGCCTTCACTCTTCAGGCCGCCTCCTTGCCTTCTCCAGAGACCTCGTCCTCTGCACTCCTGACTCCAGCCATTGTCTGAAGGGAGGCGGC
>NW_024376985.1:0-1194 GCF_016835505.1 Polypterus senegalus | reverse complement strand
ACATTTTAGGGTTCCCTGATACCGAAACATTGATTTCTCGATAATGGGTGTGTGCCTGTCTGTTTGTGTGTCACAGATTCTTGACGACAGTGTAGAGCTAAAACAGCTGGACAGAAAAATACCTCCTCGAAGGCCTGAAAGATGACAATGTACTGATTTAGCTTTTGAACCAAATAGTGCAAGAAAAACAAGTACTCTAAAGGAACCCTCAAATATTATATTTCTGCAATTAATTATGAATTCCTCTCGTCAATTGCTACTGTAAGGACCCATTTTATTATCAGAAAGATCAGCATCAGAGTGATAAATAATTACTGAAATGTTAAAGAATAGTTTGGGTAACTGGGTTCCTAGGGCGCAAAGCCTACTGATGCTCATGTCTGAATTTTTAAAAATTTCATCACTCTTGAGAATTATTGGTAAAATCCCAAATTATCCTCTGAAATAACACAAAATGTTTACCTACTACATATGTAAAGTATTGCATTTTTGTTCATATTCTAATAGAAAAACATAAAAAAAATACAGAATGACTAATTATTCTACAAAGTAAACAAATGAACAATTTAACTGTAACAATAAGGTATAAAGTGCTCTTTAAATTAATGCGCAATCACATGATTTTGTTAAAATGTCATTTATCAGAACAAAATATGTTTTATGCTATTACTGGAAATAATAGTTTTTTGGCTGCAGTAGTGAAGAACTGTCATAAAATTAAAACAAGTAAAACTGATGAATTTACAGAACTTCAAATTAACTACAGCACAGAATTAAGTGCCCAGCAGAAAGCATTTTACAAATTCACAGGCTACACAGCTTATTACCTACATCAAATTAAGGTTGTTCCCTTGAAACTACAATCTATTAAAACAGATGATCTCATATGGGGAATTATATTTTCGATGAAAGCTGAATATGTTTGGTGTAATGTGGAAAGAGGCATAAGTCAGGACAAAAATATCCAGTGAACTAATGCACTTAACTGTGAGCCAACACTGGGGGTCTGAGTGGGTTATTGAGGCTGAATCAGTAGTGCACTCATTTTCCCAGTCGACATTCATTTACTGAAAATGTGAGAGCTTGGAAGGGGTGTGGAGACTTGGTCGTTATCTTGTCATTATGGTGGATTAGGTTTTCTCTGCAAAGCGCTACCATTGACTACTGTGCCAAAGTAAAAGAGTTTGTTAACAC
>NW_024376984.1:0-15372 GCF_016835505.1 Polypterus senegalus | reverse complement strand
AAATACTGAGATATATACGTGATATCATTTTCATGAAGATAGGAGTTAAAGCATGTTTTTAAACAAGAGAACATGTGGCGCAGTGATTATTCATGTCTCACGCAAGATGCTTGCTGTGCCATGAGCGACCTTCGATAAAAAAATACTTTATTGTAGCAGTACTGTCTCTTTCAAATGTACTAACCTCCAATTCCTGTCCTTACTTTTCTTTCTCCAAATACCCAATCGCCATACAATCAGCTCTGTAATAGACGTTAAACCATCTGTAAGCCGAGAACACTGATTGTTCAAAACTTTTAAGGAACATTGAAATATCTTCGTAGTATGTGTTTAATTATTCTATCCATCTATCCTTGCAGTGTTGCGTCAGCACCTGCAAGAATACAGCACGAGGCAGGAAGAATTCTTGAACGGAGCACCAGTGGCTCGCCCGCGCTGCAGCACTGTGTCCTCACATGTTTAATTATTAACAACATAGATTGTTTAAATGAAATTAAAGTTTCATCTGTATAATATAATAAACAAATTTTGCTGCATTTCATCATAAAAATGATATCGTAATCATATGTAAATACGCGCTTTATAAAGTGGCTCAGGTTGTGCTATATTATAACTGTATTGCAAGTTTACAGTGAGGTGATTGTACAGTCGTACAAGGAGTACTAGATGGACTAATGGAATGCGTTTAGAGTTCTTGTGATGAAACTGTTTCTGAACCGCGAGGTCAGTACAGGGAAGACTCTGAAGCGTTGGTGGGATGGGAGCAGTTCAAATAGCAAATGGCTGAGGCAGCGTGTGCTTGAAGCTGTATACCGATAATTCTCTTTCCGATCAGCTGCTGCTGTGATTCACACTCAGATACAGTGATATAAATACTTGAGAGATGCAGTGAGAGTAATATGGAAAAAGATGATCCGCTGTGGCAACCCCTATTGGGAGCAGCTGAAAGAAGAAGAAGAAGGTGCAGTGAGGGTAACAACGCTAAAGCAGTTATGGTATTTTGAATAGTTTGACCAGTCTTTGGACCATTATATTATTATAGGTTAATTACAATCCGATGCATTAAACTAATAAGCAATATGCGGATAATTTCAGTGTATTTATAAAGCCGTGTCAGGGATGTGGACCTGAAAAAGAAAGATAAACCACACAGGAACAGTAGCACTTCTTTGACGCTGGGTGTCGCCAGTCTGCAAAACCGAGTGGAGAACTTGCGTACGCCTGGGTTTGAGTTGCCATGAAAATGTGCGTGGCTTTATGCCAAGTTTAGGTTTTATACATCGCGATTTGAACGTGGAAATGTTCTTATGCAACATTTTTGTTTGTATGCACCGTTCATACATGAGGCCCCAGTTCATCAATGCCTCTTAGGAATTGATTATTTCTTTGTAGATAACAACTTCTTGCCTATGATTAAATCCTGAAAGTATGACGCTATTGTTATTTCCGACCATGCCCCTCTGATCTTGGAGCTAAAATCACTATGCTCCACATATTCATCTTGCAAATGGTGTCTTAACTCTCTTTTATTAGCAGACGAGAACAATAAAAAATTTATATCCAAACAAATCAGTTATTTTATAGAGACAAATACATCCTCAGAGGTCTCTACAAGAACACTCTGGGAAACCCTGAAGGCCTTCTTAAGAGGACAGATCATCTCATATCTTTTCACAGAAATAAATTGGAAACCAAGAAGGTATCAGAGCTAACCAGCGAAATTACTATAAAAGACCAGGAACATGCCAGGTGTCCAAGTGAGGCTCTTCATAGGAAAACACAGGCTCTGCATTCAGAACTCAACCTCTTCACAACGAAAGAAACTGAACAACTCATTTTTAAATCAAGACATCATTACTATGAACATGGACAAAAATCTAATAAGACCTTAGCTCAACAATTCCACAAGCAAGAAGTTTGCAATGTAATACCAGCAATCACCAACATAAACGGAGACAAAATCATTGACCATAAAAATATAATGCACACATTTAGAAACTACTATAAATCCTTATATTCTATTGAGTTTAAAGAAGACAACACACAATCTAATGCATTTCTGGATGCGTTACAGATACCACAAATAGATACTCTCAGTGCAGAGGAATTAGATAAACCACTGCCGCTAGATGTTATAAAGTCGCTTCAGAGTGGGAAAGCAGCAGGCCCCGATGGCTATCCTGTCGAATTTTATAAGAAATACTCCACTCGGCTAACTCCCCTTTTGTTAGTAACATTCACAGAAGCCAGAGACAATAAAATTCTACCTCAAACTTTTCGCCAAGCATTAATCACCATCTTTCCTAACCAAAATAAGGGCTTATTACAATGTGCATCATACAGACCAATTTCACTTCTGAATAATGATGTTAAGATACTCTCCAAAGCCCTAGCTAGAAGGATTGAGAAAGTGCTGCCTTCAGTAATATCACAAAATCAAAATGGATTTATTAAAGGCCGACACTTAGCTTCCAATTTTTGATGCCTGTTTAATGTAATATATTCACCCGCAAAGTCAAACACGTCAGAGATATTATTACCGTTGGATGCAGAAAAAGGATTTGATATGATTGAATGGATCTAACTTTTCACTACATTGGAGAAATTTGGGTTTAGTCCGAGCATTTGTTCATGGATCAAACTACTGTATACCAATCCAGAAGCTTCAGTTTGTATTAACAACATCTGTTTAGATTACTTTATTTTTTTTTTCTATTTTATTTTTATTAATTTTATTACATTCCATACAAATCAATCAAGTTTTACATAAAGAAAATTTGAGTTAAGAACAGATCGATCCCCACCCTGAGAGAGAGAGCAAGCCAAACAGCATGAAATTTAAGGCTTGTAAACATACCTAAATTAATAAATTCTCTGTGCTTTATGACTTATTTTAAAATATTACTGATTAGATCCTGCCATGTTTTGAAAAAGTCTGTACAGATCCTCTAACTGAGTATTTGATTTTTTCCAATTTCAAATAATATAACACATCAGTTTCCCACTGACTTAAAAGAGGAGAGTTTGGGTTCTTCCAGTTTATCAGAATAAGTCTGTGTGCCAAAAGTGTAGTGAATGCAATCACAATTTGTTTGTCTTTCTCCACTTTAAGACCCCTCTGGAAGAACCCCAAACACAGCTGTTAATGGGTTAGGAGGGATTGTGAGTCCAAGGCTGTCTGAAAGGTAATTAAAAATTTTGTCCAGAATAATGTTAATTTGGTGCAGGCCCAGAACATGTGACCCAGTGAGGCTGGACTTTTGCAGCGTTCACAGGTTGGATCATGTCCTGGAAACATTTTGGAGAGTTTTAGTCGAGACAGATGTGCTCGATATATAATTTTGAGTTGTATAATTGTATGCTTTGCGCATATGGAGCTCGAGTGAATTCTCTGCATTGCTACTTTCCACTCCTTTCTGATATATTAATTGAGAGATCTTTTCCCAGTGTCCTCTTGGATCTTTGAAAGGAGGGATTGTAAAATGATTTTATATATTGTAGAGATGGAGTCTAAGTCCTTGAGATTGAGCAATATTTTTCCAGCATGGATGAGGGTGCAAGATGAGGAAAATCTGGAAGGTTCTGTTTAACAAAGTTCCTGATTTGAAGATAGTGAAAGAAATGTGTAGCTGGAATGTTAAATTTGGAATGTAATTGTTCATAGGATGCAAAGACGTTGTCTATATAAAGATCTCTAAGCAAGTTAATTCCAAATTTTTCCAGATATTAAAACTGCATATGTTTGTGAAGGTTGAAAGAGGTGGTTCTCTTGCAGAGGTGCCACAGATAGAAGCTTCTCCGTCTTAAAATGCTTTCTACATTGGTTCCAGATTCTAAGTGAGTGGAGCACAATTGGGTTATTAGTGTATTGCCGATAACGTGTGTTTATTGGAGCACAGAGCAAGGAATACAAAGAAGTACTGCAGGATTTTACTTCTATTGCGTCCAAGCCTGTGTATGTTCTTCTATTTGTGTCCAGGTTCTTATATCCTGTATATTTGCTGCCCAGTAATAAAACTGGAAGTTAGGTAGAGCCATGCCGCCTTCTGTCTTTTGTCTTTGTAGGGTCGCTCTTTGAATGCGTGGATGTTTTGAATTCCAAATAAATGAGGTTATTGTTGAATCTAATTGCTTAAAGAATGATTTATTAATGTATATTGGATGTTTTGAAATAAAAAGGAGCTTAGGAAGAATATTCATCTTAACAGTGTTAATTCTTCCAGCTAGTGTGAGATGAAGGGTTGACCATCTATGCAAGTCTTGTTTAATTTTTTCCATGCAGACGGCGAAATTTTGTTGATAAAGAGCTTTATGTTTACTTGTGATGTTTACCCCTAGGTATTTAAACTGTTCTGCAATGATAAAAGGTAGGGTATCTAATCTAATATTATATGCTTGAGAATTCACTGGAAAGAGTACACTTTTATTCAGATTAATTCTGAGACCAGAGATCTTTTGAAATTCTGTGAGTGCTGCTAAGACTGCAGGCACAGAATTTTCTGGGTCCGATATATACAGTACCATGTCATCTGCATATAATGAGATTTTCTGTTCCAGTCCTTCTCTGCTAATCCCCTTTATCTGATCAGTATTTCGACAATGTATTGCCAGTGGTTCAATGGCAATTGCAAACAGCAGCGTGACAAGGGCATCCTTGTCTAGTGCCACTTCTGGTTTAAAGTAGTCTGAGCAAATGTTGTTGATGCAAACTGAAGCTTCTGGGTTAGTATACAGTAATTTAATCCATGCACAAATGTTCGGGCCAAACCCAAACTTCTCCAATGTAGTAAAAGGTATTTTCATTCAATCATGTAATGCTTTTTTCTGCATCCAATGATAATAATATTTCTGGGGTGTTTGATTTAGTTGGTGAGTATATTACATTAAACAGGCGTCGAAGATTTGAAGATAAGTGTCGGCCCCTAATAAATCCAGTTTGGCCTTGCGATATTATCGAGGGGAGCACTTTCTCCATCCTTCTAGCTATGATTTTAGAGAGTATTTTAACGTCGTTATTCAGAAGTGAAATTGGTCTGTATGATGCACATTGTAATAAGTCCTTATTTTGTTTTGGAAAACAGTGATTAGTGCTTGGCTTAAAGGTTTGAGGAAGAGATTGGTTATCTCTGGCTTCTGTAAATGTTGCTAATAGGAGAGGAGCTTGCTGAGCAGAGAATTTCTTGTAAAATTCTGCAGGGTAGCCATCAGGGCCTGCTGCTTTCCCGCCTTGGAGTGACTTTATAGCATCTAGTAATTCTGATAACGCCAGAGGTTTCTCAAGTTCCTCCGCACTAAAAGTGTTTATTTTTGGTATTTGTAATGCATTAGTTTGTTTATTGTCTTCTTAAAATTCAGTAGTATTTTTGTGGTCGACGATTTTAACTCCGTTCACGTTGGTGATGACTGAGATTGCGTTACGCACTTTCTGCTTGTGAATTTGTTGAGCTAAAAGCTTATTAGCTTTCTTCCATGTTCATAGTAATGATGTCTGGATTTATAAATTAGTTGTTCAGTTTCTTTAGTTGTCAAGAGGTTTAGTTCTGAATGTAGAGCCTGCCTTTTCCCAAGTAGAATCTCCCTTGGTAGTCTGGCGTGTTCTTCATCTATTCTAGTAATTTCGTTTTTTAGCTCTGCTACTTTCTTGGCTTCGAATTTGTTTCTGTGGGAAAGATATGAGATAATCTGTCCTCTTAAGAAGGTCTTAAGAGTTTCACAGAGTGTTCCTGCAGAGACCTCGGAGGATGTATTTGTCTCTAGATAAAATTGGATTTGTTTGGGTATAAATTCTGTACAATTCTCGTCTGCTAATAGAAGTGGGTTGAGACGCCATCTGCGGGGTGAGTGTATGGGGCTTAGTAATTTTAGCTCCAAGATCATAGGTGCATGGTCAGAAATAACAATAGCATCGTATTCGCAAGATTTAATCATAGGCAAGAAGTTATTATCTATAAAGAAGTAATCAATCCTTGAGTAGCAATGATGTACTGGTGAGTAGAAAGAATATGTTCTTGAATTTGGGTTTAAAAACCTCCAGGGGTCTGATAAGTTGTGGTCAGTTATAAAGTTTGTAATTATCTTTGCAATGTTAGATGCCGTTCCCCCTGTAGAAGAAGTCCTATCTAAAAGTGGATTTAGAACACAATTAAAGTCCTCAGCCATTATAACTTTATGAGTGTTCAGATTGGGAATGGATGCAAATAAATTTTGTATAAATTCCTTATCATCAACATTAGGTGCATAAACATTTATCAAGATCATTTTACAGTTAGATAAGTCTCCCATGACCATTACATATCTCCCTTCAGGATCCAATACTACATCTGATGCTACAAATGAGACTGTTCTATGTATGAGAATTCCCACATCTCTAGTTTTCTTTATAAAACTAGAATGGAACATTTGGCCAGTCCAGTCTTTTTGCAGCCGAAACTGATCCTTGCCTAGTAAGTGGGTCTCCTGTAAAAATACTATTTTAGCGTTTTAAACCTGTTAGGTGAGAAAGTACTTTCTTTCTCTTTAATTCATGATTCAAGCCTGTAACCTTCCAGCTCACGAAATTAAGTGTACCATCATGGAGACACTGATTCTGAGTTTTTGATGTCATTTTATAGTCTAAACTGGAAGTGAGACAGCTTCGGCCTTAATTTCCTATTTCCCCTAGAGTTGTTGCCATGTTGCTTATTATTACATTGGTAGTTATAACTATAAAGATTAAAAGGATAGATTGGGTATAGATCAAGCCTGCTCTCTTTCTCTCCCCCCCTTAACCCCCCACCCTCCCTTTTTGCCTCCCCAAGTGAGGCTAAAACCCACTTCACGCAGTCCCTGTCCTCTGACATACCCAGAGACAGAGCACGTCCAAAGCAAAACAAGCCCCCATGCAGTGGCAGTTTAGGATTAAAAGATAGAGATATCTATTACCAATATAGTCTAAAAAAAAAATTGTGCATTTAAAATATATATAGTCTTCAGCAATCTTAGCGCATTAAGATAATACACCCAGACAATAAACCCGGGGGGTGTTGAACAGTCTGGTTTAGGGTAGAGATAAAATAATTAGCTAAAAAAAAAGAGTAATTAAGCACAATAAAACATAAACAGATAGCGCCTTAGTAATACTAAGTAATAATGAGAATATATGATGATAAAAACCCTTATTTTAAACAAAAAGATCAGACAGTAAATTATTAGTCCTTGCTATATCATTAACAGCCATGACTCTCTATTATGTATCAGAATAGTCCCGGGATCAACTTTCTTAATTCCTTTTCTGCTTCTTCCTTGCTAGCGAAGAAATAGAATTGACCTTGCAATTCAACTTTCAGTTTGGCAGGATACAAGAGGCTGTTTAATGTTGTAGAAGGCTGCACGTTTAGTAGCTGTTGCTGGAGAGAAGTCAGGGAAGATATGAATGCGGTTATTTTCATATATAATATCTTGCTTGTCTCTGAGGAGTGCCATCACCTTTAGCTTAAATGATAATCTTTCAAAGCGAATAATAAAAGATCTGGATCGAATGGTATTTTATCCGCATACGCGGTAAGCTGCTGCTATCTCTGATTCTGCTTTAAAGTCCTCCCCGATTATTTTAGAGAAGAGTTCAGCTTCAAATTTCACTGGGTTTGGACTTTTTCGATTCTCAGGCAGACCTTCAATTCTAACATTATACCTTCTGTTTCCATCTTCCAAAGCAGCCAGTCTGTCTCTGAGTTTTTGCATTCGGAGCTGACATTTTTGCTTTTTCTTCGGCACTGGCAGCTAAATTTTTGGCTATTTCAATCCTAGTCGTGAATGTCTCCTTGAGATCCTCAAATTGATCATTAAGCATTTCAATTTTACCCAGCACCTGTCGCATCTCCAGTTGCATTTCTTATCACAGCCTTTCATTTGCCTGTTGCAGCGTCAGCCACTGCATTTCGTTTGCTTGTTGCAACTCCTGTTTCAATTCCTGTCTTAGTTTCTCATGTGCCTTTGCCCTTGCTTTCTCATTTGCCTTCTCTTTTTTCTTTACATCTGGCATTAGCTCAGCAAACATCACCTTCAGTTTAGACAGTTCAATTGTGCTTTCTTGCACCGTAGGTGAAGCGGCAGGCTCTACTGCAGCCGGTGTCCCCGCTATTCCCGGCTCGCGTGGAGTAATTGAAGCCACGGACCGCAAGGCCTTTTCCAGTTTCAGGTGTTCTTCTCCAATCGGCGAGCTATTGAGAACTGCACTAATTATTGTACATTCGCTTCCCTTTTCACTTTCAGCCGGCGACGATGTAGCGGACCGTGGTTCCAGGAGTCTGTACCTTCGCCTATCTGATCCAGGTCTGTCTCTGAAAGGCCGTATCTTGAACTAGGGCTTGCTGATCTTAGCTTGGGTACGGCTTTAGTTTTTGATTCTTTCGACCCCTTTCTTGTTGGCCATGTTTATATATGCTTACATATACTGTGGCAGTTTCCTTGGATTGAATAGATACAGGATATCCCAGGATAATAAGAAAATAATATGAAAAATAACACCGCTGCTAGCGGAGCTCCACTTCAAACGTCCATCTCTCGCATCGGACTAGACCAAAATTACTTTACTTTAGATTACTTTAAACTAGAACATGGTACCAGAAAGGATGCCCCTTGTCACCACTACTTTTCACAATCGCCATTGGGCCACTGGCAGTTCACTGTTGAAATGCTTATGAGATTTTGGGAATTATCAGAGAAGGACTTGAACAGAAAATTTTTCTATACGCAGATGATATGGTACTGTATATATCAGACCCAAAAAATACTGTGCCTGCAGTCTTAGCAGCACTTACAGAATTTAAAAAGATTTCTGGTCTTATAATTAATTTGAATAAACATTTGTTCTTCCCAGTGAATTCTCAAGCACACAATATTAGATTGGACACCTTCCCTTTTATCATCGCAGATCAGTTTAAATACCTCGGGGTAAACATCACAAGTAAACATAAACCTCTTTATCAATAAAATTTTGTGGTCTGTATGGAAAAAATTAAGCAAGATTTTTACCCGAATTATTAATATTGTTAAGATGAATATCCTTCCTAAGCTTTCCTTTTATTTAAAAAACATTTCAATATATATCAATAGATCGTTTCTTAAGAAATTTGACTCAACCATAACCTCATTTATTTGAAATTCAAAACATCCATGTATCCAAAGGGCGACCCTACAAAGACAGAAGGTGGCATGGCTCTACCTAACGTTCATTGTTATTACTGGGCAGTAAACATACAAGCTATAAAAACCTGGACATGGACATAAATAGATGAACAAACACAGGCTTTGTCCACAATAAAAATAAAATCCTGCAGTACTTCTTTATATTCCCTCCTTTGTGCCCCAATAAAGACAAATTATCACCAATATACTAACAACCCAATTGTGCTTCACTCAATCAGAATATGGAACCAGTATAGGAAGTATTTTAAGATAGAGAAGCTTTTATCTGTGGCACCTCTGCATGATAACCACTTTTCTCCACCCTCTCAAAGATATGGAGTTTTTAATTTCTGGATAACATTTGTGATTAAATCATTTACAGATCTGTACATAGACAACGTCTTTGCATCCTACGAACAATTATACTCCAAATTTAACCTTCCAGCAACACATTTCTTTCACCACCTTCAAATTAGAAACTTTTCTAAACAAAACCTGCCCAATTTTCATCACCTCTCACCTGCCTCTATGCTTTAAAATATATTGATCAGTCTTGAGGTCTCAGACAGCATCTCTGCACTATATAAAACAATTTTACAGTCCCTTCCTTTCAAAGATCCAAGAGGACAGTGGAAAACGGATCTTTCACTCAATATTTCAGAAAAGGTGTGGAAGGTAGCAATGCAGAGAATTCACTTAAGCTCCATATGTGCAAAGCATACAATTATTCAACTTAAAAATATATATCAAGCACATCTGTCTCGTTTAAAATTGTCCAAAATGTTTCCAGTGCAAGATCCAACCCCTGCGAACGCCACAATCAAGTTTCAGCCTCTTTGGGTCATAGGTTTTGGGCCTGCACCAAATTAACATCATTCTGGACCAAAATCTTTAAAATGCCTATCAGACAGCCTTGGGGTCACACTCTCTCCTAATCCACTAACAGCTGTGTTTGGTGGGCTCACAGAGGGGCTTAAACTGGAGAAGGACAAACAAACTGGAATTGCCTTTACTACACTTCACTGTTGGCATACAGACTTATCTCGCTCAATTTGAAGAATCCTAACTCTCCAATTCTAAGTGAGTGGGTAGCTGATGTTATATACTATTTAAAATTCTCACTTAGAGGATCTTGGCAGGATCTGATCAATAACATTTTAGAATAAGCTCTTAAAGCACTGAGGAAGCAGATTCTATCCCCGTTTCTTTTCCTTCTCCATTTATCGTTTTTCACTTATTAATTCATCTATTTACTTATTTTTATTAGCTTTACGTTTTATTCTGCTGGCCATGCTCTCTTTCTTAGGGGTGGGGGTTGATTTGTTTTTGATCCTATTTTTGTAAAAATTGATCTATTTGTATGGAATGTTGTATGATTTTAAAAAAATCTATAAAATTATAAAAACAAAATGTTGCTGGATTTGTGTGTGTGTGTGAGGGCTTCTCATGAGCACAGGGTGGTCCAGCACACTCCACACAGGTGTCTGAGGGGCTCTGAGCAGCACAGGACAGGATGGAGTGTCAGACCACCACTGGGCACAACCTCAGCTCATCTGAACCTGCTGATTTAATGTGCTGCTCGCTGTGATGAGGAAAGAAAGTCAAAGTGACTGAGAACAAAAAAACAAAAACAGCAGACAGAGGAGAAGAAGGAAACTGCAGAGAGCCAGCAGCTGACCACTGTGGAGCTGTGAGGAGAGACCACCGCAGCCCTGAGCGGCTCCTGACAAACAAATATAATGAAGACATCTGAGATTTGATGAACTCATTAGTGAGTAAGAACTGAAATGAACAAACAAACATCCTGAGAGAATTTGTGAAGCAAACACAGCAGAGAGTTGCCTCATGTGAATTACGTCAGCAGAGAGAATATGGCAGTCGCAGGGCCTCAGTGTATAAACATCTCAGTGTGCAGGCAGGACGGCTCAGTGACATCAGGGGACAGACATGGAGTGGAATGGACTGAAACTTGGCCGTTGCTTTCCTCACAGTAATGCATCTTGTCATAAACTGATTTATGGAACTGAAGTTTATGGACTTTATTACACTTTCTCATTTCTTTTGCTTTTATTGACAGTCTTTGGAAATCTTCTTGTCATCATTTCTATTTCTCATTTTGTTCAGCTGCACACGCCGACTAATCTTCTGATCCTTTCACTCGCAGCGGCCGATTTCTTATCAGGTTTCTTTGTGATGCCCATGTTTTTGGTTCAGCTGATTGAAACTTGCTGGTACTTTGGAATTCTTTATTGTTATTTGTATCAGGCACTTGCAAATATTCTTAGTATAGTAGTTGAATATAATGTGGTTTTAATATCCATTGATCGCTACATTGCTGTCTGCCATCCTTTCTTTTACAGCTCAAAAATAACTTTGACTGTTGCAAAGGTCAGCATTGCTGTAGTGTGGCTGTTTGCACTTTTCATTACACTCGTACTTTTATGTTTCAGTGAAATTGTAACAGAGCGTATGTGAAGGAGCTTGTGCAGTATACACTTATTATGAAATGGCCATTTTTGATTTTACTTGTAACTTTTTTTATTCCTTATTCACTGATGATTGGTTTTTATATCAGAATATTTGTAGTTGCAAGAAGCCATTCAAGAGCCATCAACTGTATGATAGAAAAGAGACAAACTGAGGAGGTGAGTGACAGTAAAATATCAAAACCGTCTGAAAGAAAAGCCGCAAAAACATTAGGAGTAGTTGTGGGGGCTTTTATTATCTGCTGGCTGCCTATCAATGTATACAATTTTTATACTGATAGTAGTAGGCAATCACATATTTTATCAGGAATGTCTTTGTGTTGGTCAGTTTAATGAACTTTGGAGTTAATCCAATTCTTTACGCTTTTCTTTATTCCTGGTTCAGAAAAGCACTGAAAATAATCCTGACATGTAAAATATTTAGCCCAGCTTCTTCAGTGCTGAATTTACAGTAAATAATTAATGAATATAAAAATGCAAAAGATTCCTTTGTTCATCTTTCATATTAGCAGTGCAATAGTTGGACGTATTTTTAACAATACAAGCATTTCATATTCGCTGTATTGTTTTGAAGGCTGTTTTATAAAATTGTACTCTGTTTGTGTAGAGTGTGGACTATTTATCAATATTGCTTATTTCACCACAATTATTTTCATAAAACGTCTTATTTGAATGTGTAATAAACAAAACTGAAAATGTACGAGACTCCTGGTAATTCATTTAAACAGTTCGGGTTTCTTGGTGACTTTTTTTTTTCTACATTTTATAATGATTATTGTTATTTCCATTAGACAGAATTATTTATTTGATTATATATTGTTAAATAATATGCTGTTTTTTTTTAAATTTGGAAATATAAATATCTATTAATATCTGTAGTTAAAACTGGCACAGCCTTTCAGATTTCACAACTAAAAACTCCACAGCTGAGCTCAGACAACGGCTGACATTCTGTTCAGCTTTGGTCAGTCGGTGGAGATTTGTTTAAGAGTCAAATTCTGTGAAATGTTCCTTTATTATTTTAGTTTTGTCTCATGTTAAACTTTTATTTTATTGTGAAGTTAATGTTTCCTATTCCTGTACTTTAATCTGCACTCCTCCTCAATAAGGCAGCAGATGACAGACGAGTGCAGACGGAGCAGTCGGCCTTCACTCCTCACACTGCTGGCTCACTAAATGACACTGAGGTGACTGTGAGGAACTGAAATGGACGACTGAGAAGGTCAAATGAGGTTTGATGTCCACAATTAAACGTAGGATTTGCTGCTTTAGACTGACATTTGTTAATATTTGTGAAGTCTCATTAGCCGCAGCTGCTCACCTCATAGTGAACACAATTAATACTTCAGAGGACAGCATTGTGCTCAATTCTATAAAACAGAGAAACTTAAACCTTTAATCAAACTTGTATCTGAAAAACTTTCCGCCTGCCATGGCTCTATAAAATATACTGTAATTGTTAAAAGGTTTTTCATTATTTTTAAAAGCACAATTGCAATATCTTTATAATCCTTAGTGCTGTCCCACCAAGTAGATTTGCTGCAGTAAAGTATTTTTGTTCAAATTTAGCACATAAAATACAAGGAGACATTTTTTGGTGAATTTCTTTAACGTACTTCAAGTTGTCTCTTTAGCAGACTTTTCAGGACTGTACAATGGCTGAATGTAAGAATCACTGCTATTACATTCTCATTATGTGCAAATAAAACATTTTTGTGTAAAACTGAGTTTATTTTTTATTTTTTTATTCTGAGGTATGATTACACCAGTAAACCTGATCCATAAATTGTGTTTTAACGTATTATGGTCTGCACTGTTTTTCAGCTGCTTTATTTCTGCTCTGCTTAGCTGATTCTTTACTTGTTCCACTTTAAGAGTTGCCCCCTCATTTCAGACCCCCTTGTGTGTTTATTCAGCAGGTATTATGATGTGGTGGTCCGCACTTCTACCCTTTTGATTTCGTGTTCTTGTTCCAGTCCTTCTCCCGGTCACTGCCGGTGTTGAATCTCCATGTTCTCACTTTGCATGGGTGGCTTTTACTCTTCTGGATGGCAGAAGACTTTTATTATCCCAGAGGGAAATTTGTGACACATAGGACATTGTTAAATATGGACAAGAAAATAATAAAATCAGACAACACATGACAGCCATTGTTGTAATCAGCACACACACCATCAGACTTCTTCAAATCAGAAACATGATTTTTGAACAATAATAATAACGTGCACACAATAATAATTCACAGCTCTGCAGGACTCCTGCAGCTACTAGAATTCTGAAGGCTAATAGCTCTGAGGACCTCAGTCTGGGGATCTTCACACTTGGGACCCTAAATCAGCTGCTTGGTGGCCACAAGTGACACTTTGGAGACAGAGAATGGCTGCTTTGTGACAGAATTGGCCTTCTTTACTACTTGTTTGTGATGGCGGTCAGTGAGAGAAGGCTGCTGGACCCCCTTTCATGGCTTATTTTAATGTTTTCAGCCACGCAGTTTTATTTCTTTATCCTAAGATTCACAAAATCACATTCATCCATCCATCTTCTTAAACTGCTTATACAGGGCAGGTCACAGGGTATCAAGCACTTCATCACAGGGTGAACACACAGACACACGCGCACACACAGGTCAGTTTAGCTTTGCCAGTCTTCTGCTGCACTTCTCCATATTTTTAGTGTAAGTTAAAAGTGTGACAATCTGTTGGTGAAATCTTCCAATATTCACATGAGTGAACCAAAATGAAACATAGAATGGCAGCTTATTATAAACATTTAAACTTCTGGTTGGGTTGACGTTCTGTAACTGAATTGTTAATTTGCTTTCCCTCCAGATATACTGGATGCTATATTAGTGGTTGGACTTTTGCGAAACGCAGAATAACACACACACATTAATTGCTCATCAATCTTGTATAAACCTCCATGTCTGTGCTTCTCTGAATAGTGAAGATGGGCTGTTGCAGCGACTTTCATATGGAATTATAATTCCCTTCTTAAACAATGCTGTTATCACAGGACGCATGCCCTCTTTATCTTCAGGTTTCAGAGGATATTAGGGGACACATTAATATGGACAGGGTCCACAAACAGCACCTAATTTTAACACAACACTTTCATCGCCTAAGTAATGAGCGGAACCAATTAAAAGTCAAATAAAATGTGATGTTCTATCATAAAATGACTGAATATTGATCAAGAGATGCTATGTTTGGACAATATAACTTACTAGTAAGACTGCATCTGGATAGATGTATGCAGTTTGGGGCAGCACACTACAAAAAGACATAGCAGCACTTGAAGATGTGCAGAGGAGAGGAACAAGGAGCATCATGGGACTGAAGGACACGTTATACTGTGACAGACTCAGAGACTTAAACCTGTTTATTCTGAGCAGAGGAGACTGTGTGGAGATCTAGTCCAGGTCTTCAAAATCCCCAAAGGCATTGATCCAGCAGAATTCTTTCAGTTTAAGAGTGAATGACAGGCTCAAGGACACACAAAAAGATTAACAGCAAGTGCTTTTAGAACTGAAGCCAGGAAGCCAAAGGAAACAAACTAGAGGGACATACAGTTGAAAGAAAAACCTGGAAAACCTTTAAGAAGGATCTAAAGGAGAAACTGGGACAGCTTAGCCATTCACTAAAGGACTTCAGCTGCAGGTGGAAGCTCCGGTCGCACCCTATGCAACTGTGTTTAATTTTATTCTGGAAAAAATCCCAGTCGC
>NW_024376983.1:0-21641 GCF_016835505.1 Polypterus senegalus | reverse complement strand
CTGGGCCAGACAAACACACATATACTGTTAAGATTTCACACTATCACCAAACCCAGCCTGTGCTAAGCGCCAGCACATTGCATCTCTAGCTCCTGGGGATTTCACTATCACCAAACAACAAATCTTTAATTCAGATAGCTTTATTGGGAAGAAACACTACTTTTCCCTGAATTGCAATAATTAGACGATCTACAAGTCTCCAACTTGAAGTTTAAATCCAAACATTATCTATCTACTTCTGTTATATCACCATGTCCATAAATTCATTCTTTTTGTTGTTCTGTTATATCACCAAGTAATAATTTCAGTTTGTTTATGCTATTGATCTTTGCTATCATTTTTTGAGACTTTCTAATTTTAGTACTTTCATCTAACGGGAGCAGCGAAGAAGAAGATTATCACTAACCTGCTCTGCATGTGTATCACGCGATGTTTTTGAATTCTTTAAGACATTCTACTTTGTCATCTACTCTTTGTCTTTTATTTCCTGCCCAGGTGTAGTTAAATCTCTTTGCACAAAGTCTGCCTCATGGGACATGAAAGTATCTCTCTGAAAAGTCTTGTCTCGGCCCCAGACTAAAATGTCAACAGGATTTTTTATATAATAGATAGATAATATCTGAAAGTACTTTTATCCTAGCAGATTTTACAGCTTTCATAATTAGACAAACTGTCCTTTAAAATATCAAAGGACACCTGAAGTTTGTCTTTTTTCCACTTGTGCTCTGCTCGCATCAGGATACGAATGGCATTTAACCATAGCTCAGGTTTAGATTTTGAGCGCTTGACTTTAAATGGAGCAACAGTGTCTAAATTTTTAAAAAACTAGTATCATTAAACAAAAGGACTAGGCCATCAGTGCTCAGCTGAGGTGGGAGAAACACATAGCATCCATAAAGTGATGGAGAATTTGCTAGTAGTGGTGGAGTTTAGTGATGAGGAGTCCGCTCTTTCAAATGGTTCCAAATGGCTCTTCATTTAGTATCACTCGGAGCCTTCTATTTTAGCCTAATTTAGCAGTTATGAATGGTTTGTGTGTTGGTATGCAATTTTTTATTCAGTGTTTTCATAAAAGCCTTATTTTTATGCATTTTTGGTTACAAAAAATACACAGTTACTATTGTTTTAATCAAGCCTTGAAATGAAGAACTGAACACAGAACCACAGCAACCATGGTAAACAAATCTATACTAATAAAGGCAAAGCCCTCATTGACTGACTGACTGACTGACTGACTCACTCACTCATCACTAATTCACCAACTTCCCCTGTAGGTAGAAGGCTTAAATTCGCAGTCTCATTCTTTACAGCTTACTTACAAAAGTTAAGCAGGTTTCATTTTGAAATTCTACAGAACGGTCATAACTGAATCCTACTTACGTACATATATACGGCCATAGCCTTCAGCTCGGTCGCCGTGTGAGGCGGAGTTGCGTCACCCATCGCCACGCCTCCCACATAGTTGGCTGGCTGCCTATATTGCATCCCCATACCCACGCCCCATCGTCATGAGTGCCTGCCCTTATAAGGCCGCTGTCAGCAGCAATCCAATAGACACGCTGCCGCCAAATATTCGCAGGCAAATCAAAAAGTTAATACCGGAATGCCTGTTAAACATCTTAGATTCATGAGTAGCGATTGGGTGGTGAGATGTCTATCGAGGTGATCACTGTAATATTTATATGTCATTGAAATGTATTATTATCAGGCACGGTTTAGGCACCTATGTCATCAGGAAGGCACCAGAAAAGGCGCCAAGGTTATACTATTATGGAAGTTAATTTAGGGCACGGATGCTGTGAATGTAAGAGCTGTAATAAATAAAGTTCCCTGCATACTTTAAAAGAAAGTCTCGCTATCATTTCATTTTTCACAATTCGTGAAAACAAGACATGGTGTCAGAATAGAGGACAGTCATGGATTTTGTTGGAGTTCCCACGAATTGACTGGGATTCTTAACCTGCCGGGAGAATGCAAAAGTCCGACAGCACGTGGAGCTGATGTTTCTGCCCAGTAAAGGCAAAGATGAGAGTGAGAAATGCAGCTACCTGCTCCGGTGGACTGGGGAAAAGGAAGAGACATTTTAACACTTGACTCTCCACCCAGGAGGAAGCCAAGGTACTGAAAACTTATTATGACCAGCTTTGAGGCGTTTGTCATGCCTAAGACGAATACAATATTCAGCGAGATAAAGTTTAATAGAGGGCGCGGGGTATAAACGAGGACTTTTGATCACTTTGTAATGGAGTTAAAATTGCTGGTGAAGGACTGTTCTTATGCAAATGAAGATGAGATGGTCAGGGATAGAATAGTGTTTGGCACAAACTCAGCAAGTTTAAGTGCGGGTCTGAGCTAACATTAAATAAAGCCGTGGACATCGCAAGATCACCGCAGATAGCACAACCACAGCTGAAACCTTCGATGCATGTATTCGCGAGCTCACTTGAACTGACTGTGACGCGAGTACGCAGACAACAAGCAAGAGCTCAAAAGAGTGCTGAACAAAAAGCGCATTACACAATTGAGAAGGCAGCAAAAAATATGAAGGCGAGTGGCATACAAGCATATTCATAAGTGCAGCTACTGCAGAAACAAAGCACACGGTGGAAAAAGTCAATGTCCAGCTAAAGGAAGACAGTGTAAAAATGTGTAAATTGAACTAACTCGCTAAAGTTTGCAGGACTGGGAAAGGTAAACCCGTGCATGCAGTGTGTGATGTCTCGATAAAGAGAAGAGCGAGCTGTTTATTGATGCGTAAGAAAGGAACAACCCTCTGAAGCTGAACAAGCCTTTGTAGACCTATCAATAGGAAAGCAAGGTGTAAAGGTTAAGTTTAAATTAAGTTTATAGACAGCTGCGCTAAATATTTGCAGGCAAATCCACAACTTTATACTGAATGCCTGTTAAACATCTTAGATTCACAGTACCGATTTGGGTAGTGAACCGATGAATGAAACCTGTTATCTTTACAATGGTTGACAAACACGGAATGTAACTTGAACACAACACATCCTTCAAATCTAGAGCCTGATTGAAAGAAATAATGATAATCAAATCCTTGATGACAGCAACACTCATAACGGTCACAAAACAATTACTTTGACAATCATGTTACATTATTTTAAAATGTTTCCTTTTCTTTTTCATAACTTCTTATACACACTACTTCTGCTCTGTGAAGCATGGTATTTTCTAGTCAAATAAATAAAGGCCAAAGTCTTAACTTTATGACACTTTAGATAAAAGTCTTTAGTGCAGGTTAGCATTCAGAAATACCTGATGCCACAGCACGGATGGGCTCATGTGATTTCTCCTCTCAGTGATCTGGTAGATTGAAGCCTTGGCCTCCCCAGTTCAGTGGGTCTTCAGCTCTTTGGATGAGGGGCTCCTCAAGATAGGACCTCACCTCCAGTACAGCATCAGCTGTGGGATTTCTCCTTCAGTGTCTCCTGTTGCTCTTTTGCCAAAGAGCCTCCACTACGGCGTGTGGTTGCTGTGAACCTGCCCCTGCTCTACTTCTTCCTCTTGGCCCTCTGATGGAGGAGCCGGCGATGTCTAGGGTTGCATCTTGCTGCGCTGAATTATTCTTTGAAATGCCTCATCCACAGCTCTGTTGTCACTAAATGCTAATTTTTTTAAACCATGGGTCCAGTGCAGTAGTTACGGAAACCATGTGATTGGCGCATGGTGTGCCCATCAAAATAAAGTCTACCCTTGCCTGCATGGATTCTCAGAAGAGCTGAACTGGAGCATCTGAAGATTCCAAGGCGGAGTTGGCTCTTCTTTTGCGTTACAAAGAATCATCTCTTAAAAGCCAGCTTGTTCACAAACTATACATCACTAGTGGAATTCACTCTTCGAGAGCAATGAGGTGAATGCCAAAAGTTGACTGTTTGGCAAAGTAAAGAAGCCTCAATTGTAACATGCATGTGGTCAGAAAAGCAAGCATCACCAAAATCACTGTTACAGAGAGATAAACCACATGATAAAACAAGGTCTAATGTACGCACATGCTCACGTGTCGGGCCTCTCACAGATTGAAAAAGATTAAAAAGAATTAATGAGGTTTAAAAGTCTCTAACCAGAGGTTTCCTCGGGCAGCACCTATGAAGATTAAAATCTCAAGAATTAAAGTCAGTCATAATTGTTTGTAACTCCTGCCAGAAATCTAGAGAAATCATGTATAAAAATCCGTATTACATTTTTCAAGGCTGATACACTATACTATACACAACACAGGACAAGAACGCTCCATTTCAAACAACTGTAATTTAAAGCTGGGGCAAATTGTCAGTTTTCATTTGTTGACAGTAATAGTGGCTTTTAAATATTGTTGCTAATCTGTAGAAGACCTTGGGGAACTAAAAACCACAGTTAGCTGTGTTTCAATCACAAAAAAAATGAGGTCCTCGTGAGGTGAAGAAAATCGTTTAAGATAAACATTTTGTCAGCTAAGGGATCTAGAATTTACCAGAGCCATCTTCAATCAAGTCAATTGCCCGGATTATCGAGCCAAGCTGATGAAGGTTTTGAGAATTCACTCTATGCCTGTGGAGATGCCAACAGAGGAGCTGATCATGGCAGCTTGAAACAACAGGTTGGATCCATTTGCTTAGGTATATCTTACAGAAAAGGTGGAGGACAGGCATTCTGGCCTCTACAATCATAATTAAAGGGTGGTCAATTATTGATCTTATATTTAAAAGAGATTGATGATCATAGACCAGCAAAGAATAGACAATGTTGATAAAAAAGATATAAACAGGGCAATTAAAAACAGAACAGACTAAACAAACACAAATTGCAAGCCACACACACTGGTGACACCTTAGTTTTAAGAACAGTTTAATTGCATACCAAATATCATTAGCTGCTAGGCTAGGCTTCTAATTACAGAACTATTTGGAATGAAAACCAGCACACATTAGGACCTTGTTCAAGACCAAATGACCTTACAGAAGTTTTAAGGAAAGGGCTTAAACCTGCTTAACTGTCAGTATCACAGTAGCACAGGCCTTTATTAATTTACTTAAACAATACCCTTTGCCAGGCACAAGATCTGAGGTTAGTAAGACACATTACCCTGGGACTTTAAAAGAACAAGTGCGCAACAAAAACTGGAGTAGCACAGAAGTACTAAAAGAAAATATAAAATCAAGGCTTAGCTTTGTGATGACTGAGATAGATTTTACTATGACTTTTGACTGTGTTTTGTTTGATAAAAGATTCAAAGGTGTTTTAGACATCAGCCTGTTTTATAAAGATCCCTTTGTCTGACCCTCTGAAACATTTAATAAAACTTCTCTTCTGCATTTTAAACAATTTCAAAGTTATTCCCAAAAAAGAACAAACATAACAGCCTGCATGCCACAGCACTGTTGAGTTCAGAGTTTGTAAAAGTTTGAGGAAAACCCTGAAACTGCGGGCAGAAGAGTGTGTTATAGTGGATCCACAGCTCATGAAAAAGGACCAATTTTAAAATAAATAATCACCACACTTGCGGCTTAGTGAGGGGGCATGGTTGTGTGGCTGAAGCGGGTCCTGGGAATTTGTAATGTGGGTGTTTTCACCTAAGTGTACAGGTGAGAAGAAGTCTGCATCCGTAATTGTTCATGGAGCCACTGATTTCCACAGTTGAATCACTTCCTGTTATAAAGAGTAGCGTGAGGTGGCTGGGGAGGAAGAAAGAAGGAAAGGAAGAACAGAGGTTACGGAAGCAGGGGAGGGAGAGAGAGAGAGACGGTGTGAGCAAGAGTGACCAAGGGCGAACCTAGTGAGCCTTGTAGGCAACTGGACAGTAGTAAGTCAGCTGCAGGAAGGGCGCTCCCCCTGTTGCAAGCCAGGGGAGAAGCAGGGGAGCTGCCGGTAAATAGAGACACTGGCCTTTAAAAGGACTGTTTCCCAGCATTATTTTTAGCCTCATCATTTTTAAAAGGATTGGTTGTTTTCTCTGGTGTTTTAACCTCCACTCTGCACCTTTTTTATGGATTATTTATTTAATGAAGACTTTTTGAAACACTGCACTATTTATTTGAACACTGTTTCTTTTTGTTGTTGGTTTTAAAAAAGCACTTGACACTTTTACCCCATCCCTTGCTCCATTTTTTGTGCCCCACTGCCATGCTCATCGGTAACATTACGGGCCGGTGCAGGGTTAAAGGGGCTCCTGGACGGATGATGGGAACATGCAGCGAACCCACATTGTCACAAAGGGAGCCCAGGAAAATGGAGAGTAAAGATAAATGGAAGTAACAATGGAATGTTCCCAATTTTGGGATTGTGGTTTACAAGTCGGTGAGACACACAACCTGTTTAGACTTGATATAACAGGATTAAATCCCAGAATAACAAAGATGTATTTCTTTACCTTTGTTTATTTTGTACTTTGATTTCCTCCTTTTACATACTTTAATTATCAAGCCACTTAACTCAGATGAGTTCTGGTTTTCAGATAAATTTCAGCAAACAATTGTGTAATAAAGGTGCCATGTTTATCTCCCTTTTGCCATAGAGATATTTTTTTGTTGTGGAAAGCTGCTACTGGCTCCCATCATAGCATGAAGAAATTGAAAGACATGCGGTTTTGTAAATCAAATGAGGGGAAAACATTTCCAGTAGACAGAGAATGGACCGAGAGGTTGCTGGATATGTTTGCTTATTTTAACTTCCTTACATGCAAAGACACTTTTTTAAGCAAAGAGCTAAACAAAGATTTATACATAAGAGAAGAGAGCTGTTAATTTAAGTGTGCAAATACAGTGCTCAAGTAGAACATTACTAAGGCTGTTGTTAAGAAAAGCAGTGTGCAGGTCAGAGACATGGGCACTGAGGAACTTAATGGCATGTTAGAAGAGTTTAAACTATGGATATGAAATTACCACTGATGGAAAAGAGTGTCATGGCCAAAAAGTAAAGAAATATGTTTTCAAACAGTAGGTGATGATAGTAAACTTTCTAAGATCAGTCTTTAATGATTTTCAGTCGAGTAATTTGGGTTTATTGTATGGCAGTACATTTTAAAAGGAAAGAGACAACAGGAAAAGCAATACAAGTTTTACAAAGCAAAAAGGGGCATCAATAAAAAAGGTAATGGAGAATATGGATTTCTAGAACATGCTGTCACACACGTGTGCATGGGAAGCAGCTGAAGGGCTTAGACAATACTGTTTATACATCTGCCCGGGGGGCGGTACGTTTGACGCTCTTTCTGAGTTCCTCTGTAGGTCTTACCCGGAAATCCCACCAGGAGCCCCATTTCCAGGAAGGACACACCACCTGGGGGTTTCCCCGCCCCAAGAAGAGGTCACTCGGTTCGCCCCAAGGGTGATGTCACTCCAGCCCGCCGGAGGACGACATCATTTCCCCTCTGAGCTATAAAGCTCACTGCCTTTGCTTAGGCAGGCAGTTCTGTCTTGGACTCTGTTGTGTAAACAACTGTTTTGAAATGTCTCGAATTCTATTGCAGCCAGGAAAAACCGTTTAAAAGGGGTGGCTGCCCCAAACCTTTCAGCTCTGGTCCCCAGTTATTACAGGGGGCGAGCCACGGATGGTGTCCCGAAGAACCCGGACACGGCCCTTTAAGGAACCAGGTGGGTGAGTACCGGGCCGAGTTTGGGGCGGGGAGCCCGGGAGGGTCAGGAAGGACGCGTGCGGGCTCTGCTCCACGAGCATAACCCGCTACCAACCCATCTCGGGAGAAGGTAGAGGACCCACAGGCGTGGGCTGGCTTCGGGAAAACACACGAGTGGCTCAGTATGTCTTCGGGTAGGAGCCGAGCCCATCGCACCAAGGTCCCTGTTAACGATGGGCTGTCCCCAGGCCGGCAGGTAAAGAATATAATAGACGGGGAGTTAACCCAACGAAAGGCCTGTCAGAGCAGGCTATGGATCTCTGGCAACAGGTGGGTGAGTGGCTACGGCCATTTGATTTGACCCCCTTGCAAATAGTGCAGCAAGTGGCCTGTTTTTTGCTGCTACAGCGAATACCCCAGGAATTTGCCCAGCCGGCCTGGGGAGAATTCCATTCCCTGGACGAGCTGCTACAGCTCCTGAAAACCCAGAGGCCGGCTGTGAAACCGGGAGGGCAGACCAGCCCCCTTGTGGACTACCCGGAGTTATGTCACAAAAACAGTCCCTTCCACGAATCCAGAGCCTTTTCCCAGTCGCCGGCCGTCTGGCTTCGACCGTCGGGAAGGCGGACCGTAGGGGACAATGGCGGGGTTGTTTGTGTGCCCTTAGCAATCCCTGGCATAAACATAGGGAGAGCTTATTTTAATGGACATATGGTAATAGCGCTGTTTGATTCGCAGTAACGTTCTGTCGTTGCTCGCCGTTTTGTTCTACCGCAACAATGGATTAAAAAAGACCAGTCAAAAATGTATACAGGAGATATTCGGTACAATACCCCCCGGTGTTACGTATGTCTCGAGGAACCTCGGATACCTAGGGTACCCCCGGGATCCTCCGTTCGTAACCCTCGGGCGGGACTGGTCTGACAGTAACCGGGTAGTTTAGAAAGCATTCCCAAAAGCTTTTGGCCTCGTTATAGATGATAAAGACTCATCTCAAGCTGCTTCCACACCGTGTAATCAGCCGACAGGGAGTGGGGCGGTAGGCCAAGAGAGTGACAGATACCGGACCGTCGCTACTACGCCATCCACCTAGCCCCGGCAGCGAGGGGGGATTCTCCGCCCCTTGAGGTCAGACCGGCCCCGCCTCGAGTTGCACTTTTCAGTTTAGAGCGACCCCGGGCTTCTTTCAAGAGAGAACAGGGAATGACGACTCTCTGAAGCACATAAAGAATGCAGTGGTTCTCGTTAACGGCCAACGCATCGCATTTGCCCATCCCACAGGGACCTCCTTTGTCATGGAAAATTTGAATTATTGTATCGGGTTGTTGAACGAGGGAAGGTCTGGAAGTTGTGTAGTCCCGCGGACCTACGGCGCAGGTTCAGTTAGCCCACCTCCCCTTTTCTTGGAGGCCATCCGCCCGATAAAACATTAGGCGCATTAAGCTCCGCTTTTTGGCCGGGATTAATGGGGAGGTTCGCGCTTTGCATTTCCTGCCGGAGTGTCAACTGCGCAAATTCCTAGGAAGGACCTGCCCCTCTGTTTCCCCCTTCCCTTATTGACGTCCCTTTGACAGGATTGGGGTGGATATAGTAGGACCCTGGACCCCCAGCCCGAGGATATAAATATATACCGCCTCGTGGATTATGCAACCCGATTCCCTGAACCCGCTCCATTGCGCCGCTACCACTAAAAATAAATGGAACTAGTGGGAGTCTTTCACGGCGTATTCTTAGAGAAGTCCTGACGGACAAGGAACGCCTTTCACCTGGGAAACGTAAAGGGAGACTGCCAAGTTACGAAAATAAAGCATTTAAAAACCCCTGGGTGTATCACCCCTAAAAACCGATGGGCTAGTGGAGAGATTCAATCAAACTCTCAGCAATGCTACGAGGTAAATCACAAGGGATGGGAGGAATTGGGACCAACTCCTCCCCTTGTCCCTTTTCCTACCGAATCCCCCAAGCCTCTACGGGTTCTTTCCCTTTTAATTACTATAACGGAAGACAGCCCCGGGCTTATTTGGGTATTTAAAAGAGGGTGGGAAGGAGGCCAGCCCTCCACTAAATTTTGAGTATATCGCCGTTGCCGATAGATTTGATGTAATAAGACCTATACTAAAAAGTCATATCGAGGAGGCACAATCAGCACAGGCCCGCCTAGCGACCGTGGACACCTCCGGGAGTTCCAACCGGGATCGCCATGGTATTGGTTCCTACTCACACTCTAAACTGCTCGCAATTGTGGGCCCTACGGGAAATTAAGGAGAGGAAGGGATTGGTCACTATTTGGTGAAACAGCCCCAACCGCCACCAGCTGAGCGAATATATCATGTAAACCGTGGAAGAGAGGGATCCCCTCCTCCTCCGGACAGCCCTGCTCTCTTCGCGGAAGTAAGTGCCCCAATTTGCGAACAGCTATCTCCCAGACAGAGACAGGAGCTCAAGCAGCTAGCCGGTCCCAGAGGTGGTAAGTGAACAACCAGGTCGGACCTCTCTGATTGCGCACACATAGTGACTGACCGGGGTGATCGTCCCGTGAGCGACCCTACAGACTCGGAGGCAAAGAAAGTAGAGTGGAACTGGAAATGCGAATGCTGGCACTAGAGTGATCGAGGAGTAGTAGTCCCCGGTCCAGCCCCACGCCTTGATTGCTAAGCCTGATGGCAGTTGGGGGTTTTGCAAAAGACTTTCCGGCTCAACCGTTTTCCCGATTTGATGCTTATCCCATGCCTCCGGGACGACCTCCCGGGGACTGGGACCAGCCAAATTTTTGACTACACTTGACATGACAAAGGGTACTGGCAGGTTCCTTTAACGAGTCCGCGGGAAAAAAAGCTAGCACTCCCAGCGGACACTGGCAGTATCGTGTCCTTCCATTCGGTTACACGGGCTTCCGACTTTTCAGCCCCCTGGTGGACAAAGTGCTCCGCCCCATAACTCGCTCTGTGCTGCTCATCTGGATGACGTTGTCTCATTCCAGCACCTGGAAGGGCACATACAGCAGGTCCAGCAGTATTACGGACATTGAGAGGCCCGGGCCCGCATCAACCCCAAGAAATGTTACTGGTGAGAGAAGCCAAATATTTGGGCTACCTAGTGGGGTACTGTGAGGCCAAGTGTTCCCAAATTGAAGCCATAATGTCCCCGCCCGAAACCAAACGGCAAGTCCAATCCTTTTTCGGGTTTGGGGCACATCACCGGTTTGTGCCTCGTTCCCGAGAGGCGCCTTGACCGACTTGACAAAGAAAGAGCTTCTAATACGGTGGTATGGTCTGATAAAGCGGGGGTGCATTCAGTGACTTAAAAGGGCTCTGACTTCAGCACCTATCTTAATCTCCCTAACTTTCTTCCCTTTTGTCCTCCAGACGGACGCTGGACACAGGCTTGGGAGCCGTGTTGAGCCAAAGCGCCGACGGTGTTGAACACCCCGTTTTGTACCTGAGCCGGAAACTGTTGGACCGGGGGACCAGGTACGCGTGGAGAAGGAGGCTTTGCGATCAAATGGGCTGGAGCAACGGTTTACCTTTGGTCGCTGTTCACCTGGGTGACGGATCAGGGGCCCCCTTAAAGTGGATGGATCCTTCACAGGAGTCGAATCAGGGTCACGAGGTGGTTTCTTGACCTCAGCAGTACAAATATACGCTGTTCATCGACAGGGGTCCCTTCATGCCAAAGCCGATGCCCTCTCCGGCCCACGACCTCTCGGTGCAGGTCGCCCGACCACGGGGCTGGGCTGAGGGGAGTCTTGTCACCACGTGTGATGGAAGCAGCTGGGCTTAGACAATACTGTTTATACATCTGCCCAGGGCGGTACGCTGACGCCTTTCTGAGTTTCTCTGCAGGTCTTACCCGGGAAAACCCACCAGGACGCCATTTCCAGGAAGGACACACCACTCCGGGTTCCGCCCCAAGAATGAGGTCACTTCCGGGTTTCCGGGCCCCCAAAGGGGGATGCCACTTAGTTCCGCCCGAGGACACATCATTTCCGCCCTCGAGCTATAAAGTCACTGCCTTGCTTAGGCAGGCAGTTCTGTCTTGGGCCTGTTGTGTAAAACAACTGTTTTTAAAAAGTCTCGAATTTATTGCAGCCAGGAAACCGCATTAAACGGTGGCTGCCCCAAACCTTTCACTTTTGGTCTCCAGTTTAAAAATGCCTATATACAAATCTCTAAATAAGAATGATAAAGATGTAAGGTGCCATAACATTAATTTATGACATGTGATCAACAGCTACAATATAACTCTGACTTGATCAGAAATGATTCTTATATGGCTTGGTGGATGTAAAAGGTACTGATTAACTAGAAATATTTTTAGTGGTAAAATGACAATTTATTATATGCTATGGCAGCACAGTGCCACACTAGTTAGCAAAGTCATCTCCTCACCAATCTTGCATTCTTTTATTGACTGTGTGGTGGTTTGCACATTTCCACTTTGTCTGTGTGAATTTTTCTCCAAGTACTCTAGTGTTCTTGCTATCTCCAAAGACACTGACTCTGAATTGACTCCAGTGTGACTGTGTGTGTGTATGTGTGGTCTGTGAAAGACTGGCAAAATGTTTAGGGTTGCTTTCAGCGTATGCCCAGCGCTGCTGAGATGGGATCCAGAATCCCTGAATTGGATTAAATGGGTTAGATACAGTGTGGGTCAATGAATACTATAAATCAGTACTATAAAGCAGCATTGATCCACCAGATATTTTGCTAAAAATGTACATTTCAAGCTAAATAAGGAAATAATGTACTCTTCCAAACTCACCCTTGTGTCTATCAGGTGTGTAGTTTTTAAATATAATTGTTATTTCATACTTTCTGAACATTTCCTGGTCATTTTACCAAGTCTTTATGACTTGTATAAAAGAAACATTCATTGACTGATAAAAAAGATGTTACAGTGAATCAAACAATCTATTGTGTCTTTTAGGAAGGTACTAGTGATGCAGAAGATGTCAAGGTATGAAATTCACTAGATATTCTAGTATGGGTTTCTAGTGCAGTCATGTGTACTTTTTACAGATCAGTACACCCAGTCTAATATTGAAAATGTGCACAGGAACATTTAAAGCTTGAAAATCATTGGATCCACAAAAAAAGTACTAAGATGTTTCTAAGGTCAAATACAATTTTAATAATATTTCCAAGTTCCAGTGATATGTCATTTACCACAAAACAGTACTGCAGGAGTTTTTTTCTAAATCTAGAAAAGTAAAGTAAATCTTAACTTTATCCCTAATGTACTATATACATTGTGAGGAACTGTCAAAAAATTGACATTCTTCTAGAATCATTAAATCACAATTTGCTTGGTTCTCTTTCAGAAAAACGACATTAAGAAACCCAGCGAAACTAGAAAGGTAAAATGAAAGCCTTCATTGCAGTTTTATTTTTAACTTATTTTATGATTTTACCTCTTTAGAAATGTACCCTATATGTGAAAATTTATTGGTAAATAGTAAGATTTATGATGAAAATGACCTGGCCTTAGGCCACTGCCAAGGGGTGTAGTTTCTGTTTATATTGTATGATTTTGTATGGTTCAATATTGGTTAATCCGATTTGTTAACTTCATTTAATACAAATTTGACATGAAAAACTTTCTGAACTTTAATAGCGATGAAGTTTTAAATAATTGGAAAATTTCTTAAAATTTATAATCTGTTAATTTGTCAGACACAGAGTTTCAACTGTGAGAACTTTTTCACTTATCGTGGGCTTTGCAATTTACAAGTATTTATTTATATGTTAATTGAAATAAATCCATCCAATATGAAAATATACTAAAATATATATATAACTGGAAATCCTGCTTTGTGTAAATTAAGATTCTTTCTGTTTAAAAAGGGGTAAGTAAAAAATTTTATAAAATTGTTTTTGGACAAATCCATTTATTTTTTATCTTGTAGCCTCTATTCAATTTGGCATATACAGTAATTGAAACAGACTACACACCACCCCTGGTTTATTGGAGGAAGAAGGCCTCCTGCCACACATCAAAATAATTCTCCTTACACCTGTATGTCTCCAGTTTTTGGTGCTCTAACTTAGCAATAAAAGGAATTAAAGGTTTGCAAACAACTGAAGTATTTAACCAACAACTATAAAATATGACCATTAACTAAAAAATTGACAAGCACAGGTTGGGGGACTAATTCAAAAAATAGAAAAATAAAAACTAAGAAAGTGCAACAGTAAAAGGAACACTGCAAAACTATATATCAGAACTTGAATCAATCAAATACCACACAGAAGAATCAAAACCCCAAAACCAGGCTGCTCAGTGAGTGGGTGCAAAGCCTAATTTGCAATTTATGGCACTTCAAAGGCTAGTCATACTTCCATATAACATCTCAAGCCTAAAATGTAACTAAAATTAAAACAAAATTACTAAATGATGTATTTTTGTCCTAGCTAGTGTCCAGTACAATAAAGAAGATAAGCAAAACAGTAATCAGTGCTGTCACTCTTAAAATAAAAGAGACAAGGGCAACATAAAATGCACATATAATAAAAACCAAACAACAAAAACAAATTTAAAATGTAAATACCTCAAGCCACTTAATGGTTGTCCAAAGTTTACTGTATCCAGGACCACAAGGAGTCACGGTTTGCCTTATAGAGAATAAAAAATTACATTTCTACCAAAGAAAAAAAACAGAAAAAATGGGGCACCACCAGCTCTAAAACAGAAGTGTTTGTTTTCCCACCCTAAGCCTAACCCTCTTTACCTGGAAGGCCTATCTCAAAACCAAATCCCTGGTTACAATATCCTAAGGCACCCACCACAACAATTTGACTTTGTAAACTAATTGCCACAATGAAATGTAACGCAAGAATTAAAGTGATGGTAATAACTATTCACATAAATATTACTTAAAATATTTATTATATGCTATATAGTTTTAAAGGTACAAGGTAAAGTACTAGTAGTCTTAGAAGCCTAGGAAGGACATCTTTGGCAATAAAAGCACAATAATACAATGTGCTAAGTAAAGGGTTCCATCTTGTGTCTGGCCCACCACGGGAGTCTGTCAGTACTGGGTTAGGTTATTCTGATGTGAGACCATTTTGAAATAGTTTGAGTAGTCAGTTAAAGGGAACAAATACATTTTAACACAACACTCAAGAGACTATGAAGCAGTGTTGTGTGAGAACTTTTGGCTCTAACATGTATTTCTGTGTTGTTTTATTTTACATGAAGTCTCACTGTAATTCCAAAGCAGAGTCATCTATATTAAGAGCAGGTGGACATTTGACACCATCTTAAGCAGATGGGCACATTTGTGCTAAAAATTTAAGTTGACTCGCATCAATAATTTAATGTATTGTTTAAGTTTTTTAGCCAGATTAATTTAGTTATCATAATAATTTTTTGCAATTTTCCATGACATACAATGTAATTTCTTATCTAGAATAATATTTTGTTTCAGAATATGTGAAATTTTCTTTATAGCTTGTACTACTATGCAGTTTCTAAGTTGTTTTGCTAAGCCTTTGACACTGCAGTCGCTCGCATACATTTGCTCGTATCTACACACAAGCCAGGATCTTTCCAATACTCACCAGTGGACACATACAGTACTTAAAGTAATGGATTTAAACAAAGCAGCAACCCTTTGCAAGTGCTGGCTGCTCTTAAGTGCTTGATCATCCGGTTTTTTGCTCTCTCGCCCCTAGTTATCTAAGCAGCCATGCAGATAATAGTGTAGTGAGCCTGCCTGTTTGCAGTCCAATGAAAATGTTTTTTCTTAAACGCAAGTACTCAATATTACATCCTTGGTATGTTTCTTTTGTACTTCTGGAAAATATTTTTTGATTACGACCAATCAAAAATGTTAAACACGGTTCTATATGGTTATAGTAACCTTTGCTTGCTCTTTTCTACTCTTCTCATATTGAACAAGGAGCAGGCAATTGTGCTTGGAAGACAAAAATTAGGTCCAAATGGAGGTCTGTATATACTCTTGTAGAACTGTCGTGTAGGAAAAAACTGAATCTCATTGATTGAGTGGAAGTTGTGTTCTATAAGCAAAAAAAAAATCAACAAGGGCAAAGGAGCAGGGCTTAAGTCACTGTAGCCACCCTGCTCTGAGTGCCTCTACCAGAAACAAAAATTAATGGCAATATGTTAGTAACAGCAAAAAATTATGATAGCACTAATGCTAAAAAACAGGATTAGTGGGCTAGTAGACTGTAGTAAAATAATGAGCATTGCCTTAATTTGTATGGTCATGGTGGAATAAACAAAAAATAATCTGTCCCATAACTGATACTAGGAGAAATCTGTATCTAATATGAGTTTAGAGCAAAATCACCTGTAACATTTTACACATATTACATCAAAGTCACTGATTGAGTGTGGCTATTTAATATTTAAAGCATTGTATGCTTAAAATTGAAAATGAGTCAATGAAAATGCCCAGTTAGCCTCAGTCAGAGAATCTAATGAAGAGGGGACACAGTCATCTTTGAAAGTTGGATTTTGTTTGTCCTTTTTTTTTATGATTAATTTGAGTTATATAGTACACTGTTTAAGCAGTGTAATTTCTAGGTGCTGTATATGTGTCGCTAACTCCGGTCCTGAGGAACCACCATGGCTGCAGGTTTTCATTCTAACCCTTTTCTTAATGAGTGACTTGTTTTTTCTGTTAATTAACTTCTTTTGAACTAATTTTATTTTACTTGTTCATGAAGACTTAATTAGCAGCCAAACATAATGAGATATAAAATCACCCAAAAAACATAACCAGCAAACTGTGTCCATCACCAATATCTGAAAATAAAGAAAGACGAAGGTCTAGGAATGTCGATCTGCTCAGGTCCCAGAACATTTTAACAGGGCTCTTAGAAAAGAGAAAATCAACAATTTCGAAATGTTCTAATGCACCACAAGAGCAGCAACAAGACATGAAGTTAACGAACTTGTTTAATTAATGACAAGAATCAGCACCTCATTAAGCAGGTGGTTGGAGTGAAATTGGTTGGAGTTTGAGGCCCTCACTTAATTTGTCTTTTGTTGGCTCCCTTTTCTTACATTTCATTTCTGTTTGGGTGCAATTTAAGTAAGAAATTAAGCAATTTAGAGGAATGACGAAGAAAGACAAATCTTATAAAAGCAATTCAATTAAAATGAATTCACAAAAGTCAATTAGCAGCAGAAACAGGGAACCATTAGAAAAAAGGGTTAAAAAGAAAACCTACAGCCACGGTGGTCCTCCAGGACTGGACTTGGTGACCCCTGCTCTATATTAATATGGAAAATATAAAACAAAAATAAGAATTGCATGATCAAATTCATAAACTGAAATAAATAAATCACCAGAACCACACTAAGCAAGATAGGTCTTTGACTGTGTCTGTGGTTTTGAGGTACAGACTGTGCCAGTGTGTTCAATAGATGCAGACTGGTGGAGCAAAATACTTTATCACCCATTGCAGGAAGATTTTCTGTGGGATAACATTAGAGGATGTACACTGGACAGAGAGAAAGCGAGAGAGTGAGCGAGAACTGGGTGGAGTAAAATACCCTCTCAAGCAACGATTTAAGGGCCCGGCTTTCCTTGAAATTAATCCCCTTTACACCGCTTTTCCATCCCAGTGTAAATGACCAAACAGCCATTGCAAAGGTGCACACAATTAAACAGGTAGAGACAATGAGACAAAGCATCAGTGGCACAGATTTTCTGATGTGCCGCAACAGTTATGAAGCTGGAAACTTTATCCTGCCTCAAACACAAAGCTACTCACAGAAAGCCAATGAAAATAGTCAATAATCTAGGGCAGAATATAGTTCTTCCACAAAGTCTTGTCTGTAAATAAAATAAAATATAATGTAAGTAAAATTTTCTCTGGAAGCAGTGATCACTATGTACCAACATGATTCTAGCATGCTCCTTCTCCAGTGAGGACTTCCTGCCCTTGTCCTAATAAACTGACATGTTAGGATTTGATCATGATCATAATATAAATAATAAAATTAGATACAGATTAGCATGTAATATTTTATGTGCTTTTCTATTTTATTGAATGTTTTTTGCTTTATTTTAGCTGCAACTGTGAATGTGTAGAATGTCGATCTTGTCAGTATTAAGTGTTTTATATAAAAATAAAGCAAATCAGTTAATGGGGGACCACAGTTCATTATAGCAACAAAAATTAGAAATGGCCTTAGACAGGGTGCCAGTCCATTGCAGAACCACACTTACTCATGGGAGGCCAATTACTGATGCACTTTATAATTATTTTGGAGTTTTGTATCCTCTAACTTTGCTTTTTGTACTTTTTGAACTGACAACTTTTATATCATTATTTTTTATGTTAAGTTTATTTTCCAGCATACTTCCATTTTCCAATATTTTAATCAGAGAGCTTAGTTGTTGTTAACAGTGGGGCCCTGTTGTAACTATTTAACATCCAGATGTGTGACATCATTGAGAAGGTATTTAAGATAGTAATAAGCTGGTTCTGATGTTAAAGATTTTGGTGCTTATCGACAACATCCAGGGCACTGATCCTTGCATTAATAGTTTAGTTTAGTTCACCACCCTGTACCACCGTGCCAGAAATTCAACCAGATTTTATTTTGATTTTCTGTATAACTTTGGAATAGCAACTAGTGAAACATGTCTATAGCTGTGCCATCAGCTCTAGACAGACTGTTAAAAATACAACATATTGGAATTCATAGTGCCACACCAATTTCATCATAAAATTGCATACCAAAAAGCATCAGGGCATGACTTATATTAGCAGGCAAACCATTCCACAGCTACGGGGCCCTGTAATTAAAAAGCTCAACCTCCCACTGTTATTTTATTAATCTTGGAATCTTAGGTTGGCTGGCACCTTGAGATCTGAATGTGCACTCAGGTTTGTATGTAATGGTGAACTTAAGATACTGCAGTAAGCAGGTCCTTGGCCATTTAAGGCTTTATAAAATCAGCCTTAAGCTTAACTGGGAGCCAGTGTACAGTAAGAACTTGAGAACTGGAGTTGTGTGTTCGTTTTTCTGGTTCATGTAATAATCATTGCAGCAGCATTTTGAATTAACTGAGAGCACAATTAAAGTACAATTTGTTCAGCCATTAAATAATGCATTGCAATAGTCAATCCTACCAGAAATAAATGTATGACTTAATTTCTCAGTATCTTGCATATTTAGGAACATCTTAATTTTTCAACATTTTTAAATGGAAAACATGTTTTGACAGTTTTGTAATGTGTGTTTTAAATGGCATTCTACTGTCAAAATAATTTTATGTGTACTGCTAATTCAGTAAAACCCTTAACTGAGTTAAAGTAGTACAGAATTTTGTTGAGCCAGCGTATTCCCTACTATTACTACCTTTTTCTGTTTTACTGGTATTCAGAGACAAGTAGTTCTCATCCATCCACTCCTACAACTCACTGACAAAATAACTAAGGACAACATCTGCGAAGCTTCATTTGGGTGTCATCTGCATATGAGTGAAAATTAATGTAATGTTTTCTAGTGATAGCTCCAGTAAAGCAATCGGTAAAGGTCCCAAGTACTGACTTTGTGGGACACTGTATTTAACTTCTGAGTATAATGATGGAGTACTGTCAAGACATTTCTGTCCATACTGGTAATGATTTGATAAATGAAAACTAAACCACACAGGTTTATAGTGCCTATAAGCCCAATGTAATTTCCCAGCGTCTTCAATAAAATAGAATGGTAAGTGGTGTCAAACACCGCGTTTAAATCTAAAAGCATAATTGCTGTGAAATTTCCTTCATCAGAGATATCAGAATGACATTTACAACATGTGATAGTGCCATTTCTGTTTTATAACCGGTGGGAAGCCAGACTGGAATTTCTCAAATAAATTGTAATATGTAAGGTGAGATTGAAGCTGTGTGGTGATCTTTTTCCCCAAGTATTTTAGAGAGAAACAGTACATTTCAAATGGATCTGTAATTAAGCATTGGTCCATCTCTGGCTTTTTAAGCTAATGGATCGATAACTGACACTTTTAGTGCATCAGGAATTGTGCCATTTAGTAATGAACTATTGATGAGTGCTGCAAACGATGAATGGATGCTGCAAGAACATCTATTAAGTTTTACTAGTTTGTTTGTGACTGGTCTAACAAGTAGTAGGGTTCATCTTAGAAATTAAAGTTATGACTTCCAGTTCTGTTACCAAATTAAATTAATGAAGTGAAGTCACACAACGCAAGACAGGGTGTGTATAAATCAGTATTAAGTTTGAGAGGTGATGCTGAGATCTGGGATCTTCCCAAAGGATCATTTTCCTGCTCAAACATTGATCTTTGATGGCTCATGAAACTTGAAAGATATTCTCATTTATGTTTCATTTAAAAATCAACTTTGTCACATATTTCTCTCCCAAAAATCCTTAGGAGAAGTAGCTTTCAACAAAAAGGAGACATTAGATACAACTGAGGTAAAAAGGAGTCAACATTGAGAAGTTGGTTTTAAGGAGATCTCTGTTCGGTCTTGTTTAAACCTCTTTCAAGCACTTCGTATTGTATACTTACCTATGAACTGATTTCTCCAAAGTGACTTAAAACATTTGAGGGCACAATCAGTTGCATTTCTAAATTGGAAAAGAGATAGTTGCTTATGTGTCAGTAGTAGGACTTTAAACCTACAACCTCAGGGTTTGAAGTCCAAAGTCTAACTTCACTATGCTAAACTGCCTGCTTTGTCTTCTAGACTGAATATTATTTAATTGCAATATTAATTTGAGTATCTAATAGTATAATTCAGAAGCAATGACTACACTTTTGTTGTCAAAGTAAGGTGTATTTTTATTACCAAACATATGTCCATACATTTCACCTTATACAGTATTACTGAGCACACAATGCAAATGCTTTCAAACTGCAAAAAAATGAAAAAAATAAATATCACACACACCACTTGGAAAATTTGAGGCCATTTGTGACTTTGCTGAGATCTCCACTGAAACTCAAGTGGGCACTGTGAGAATACTGGGTGAGACAAAAGAAAATATCTTCATTAATTTCTACTGATTTTATTGTTGACTAGGAGAAACCAAAACGTATTAAGGAAATCTCCTTTGATTTTTTCATTCCTGTGTATTATATTGAAAATTTTCTCATTAAAAAACTTCATAAAGTCTGCACTGCTAATGTCTGTAGGTATTTTGCATTTTAGATTAGTTTTCCCATTTGTTAGATTAGCCACTGTTCAAAACAGTTACAAGGATTATTACTGTTGTTATCTATTAATCTAGAATAGTGTCTGAGTGGGCTTAAAGAGAGCATTTTATATTTTTAACACTCTCTTTACACACAATTCAGAAGACCACAGCCTAATTCTAAATTACGAGCTTGAGTGCTCTCGTATACCAGTGTGAGTTTCTATGCACATAGAAAATACTCTATCCAAAGCCTCTTTCAAAGTCTCATTATAATTTTTTGTTAGCTGATCCAAACTATTTTCAACATTTATGCTTGAGTTTCTCAAAATATCTAAAATTGGTGGTGGAAGCTGGAGCTTGTTGTAGCAGCATCACAGGGCCCATCCATGCACACTCCCACACTCACATTGGACCAGTTTAGAATTTCCAATTAATCTGTCATGCATCTTTGAAATATATGAGGAAAACCAGAGTATACTTATATGAAATATTCTCTGAATACTCTGAAGATTTAGGAATATAAAATAACTTTTTACAAATACAGTTTTTGTTTTATTGGAAGAACTATACATTTTTATAAAAGTATATATTTTAGTTGTTCCAGCAAAGTTATCTAATTTACATTTTAAATGTTAAGACTCTCCTTGGTACTATAGGTAGTAAATAGGTAAGTTATTTTTCTGCTAAAATAAAAATAGAAAAATAGGTTAGAGATAAAATGTTGTGGTTGTGTAGTATTTGTCAGGTATGTAAAGATAAGATAATAACATATGGAGAAGGATGGACAAATGAGGGAGATGAAATGAGTGAATAAGTTAAAAACAGCCATTAGTGAAGATGAAGTAAAAGATTAAGGTTAATTGGTCATTTGTGCTGGAAAATCAGTTCGAAGGTTGAAAGAAGAAATGAGTGTAAACCA
>NW_024376982.1:22500-25681 GCF_016835505.1 Polypterus senegalus | reverse complement strand
AAAGGAATTGCGATTTGCTAGTATGCTGTTTCTATATGGTTTAATTCTTTACGACAATAATACTTTTAGTTTACATATACTTTACATGAAAGGAATTTACAACGCGCCTTATTTGTTTTAAGTTTTTTCTTTCTTTCTTGAATGCTTCAAAAGTAAAATATCTAAAATAATATTCGTAATTTCACGTTTTGAAAATGTGAACATCTGAAGTGTACGAATTTGCATCAACGACAAAAGGTCGCGCAATTATATGTAAAATTCGAGTGATTTTGTATTATATCAAGTGTTCAATTTTCGTTTTATATTGTAATGTTTCTTTACTTATGTATTCTAAATGTCGTGATTTTGAGTAACCTGCACACACAGGTTAATGGCTGAAAATATTTGTTTTGAAGTGTTGTACCATTCACTTTATGCTGTGCATTTTTCTTGTTTGTTTTTTTATTTTTTATGTTTTTGTGATACTCAGGCAGAAACAGTGGCAGCCAGATGTTGAATGGACAGAACAATATGCAGGAGCTGTTATGTACCCCACTGCTGTCACTGAAAAGTGGAACCCACCTCCCTGGAATGGTAAAGTTTTGTTTAACTCTTAACCTGTGATTTAGTTTAAAGTCTTATTTGTTTACTCGTTTATTTTATTGATCCTGTCTTATGTTTAATTGCAGAACAATAATGATGTATTTTACATGTAAAATTGGCAAAAAAAAAAATTTCATTGTGTTTAGTTTTTAAAAACAAGTATTTTTTACAGTTTAAACTTTCAGTACTGTCAATTGCTGAATTTCTTGTTAAAAGCTGGGCCTTAACTTTTGTTTATCTCATACTTAGATGAGTATGAGTATTTTTGTTGCTGGGAATTGTGTGCTTGAAATCGCTTGCTTGGCTGAGTAGTCAGGGATCGTAACAGGCTGGGTTGGAAGTGTTTTGACTATTTATTTTTAAATTATATATATTCTGCAAATCCTATCACAGCTCTTTTATAGCATTTTTTATTTACAAACACAAAGCACTATAAGCATTTGTAAGTACAGCATAAATCATAAAAGTATTCATTAAAAATTCCTCGCTTTAAAGTACAGTTCCTGATGATTACTGAAAAACCATGCAATATGTACATAGACATGTACATTTTTTTTAAACAAATATCAAGGTTTTAAAGTAAATATACTGTTTTTGTCTTCTGATAGTAATGATGTAAGTAAATGTTTTTTGTGGATGAGTTTCATGGAGTTGGATAATCTGATGTTAGTTCAGTATTAGTGCCATTAATACTGAACACCCCTTCCAAGGGAAGGTTTGCATTGCGTAATTCATATTCCTTTTAATGTAATTGCGTATAGTATAGTTCAGTTTAAAATCTTTGGAAAATGTACTGTTTATAAATATATTTAAATCAAAAAGTATTGTAAAAATGCAAAGAAGCTAAATAAAACTGTATAGTATATACATAGTACTATATCATTATAAATAAAATAATATAAATGGCATGCATAATATGTATACGGTCACCAGCCATTTTATTAGGTACACCTTGCTGGTACCGGGTTGGACCCCTTCTTATCTTCAGAACTGCCATCATTTTTCGTGGCATAGATTTGACAAGGTGCTGGAAACATTCCTCAGGGATTTTGGTCCATATGGACATGATGGCATCATGCTGTTGCTGCAGATTGTTGGCTGCACATCCATGATATGAATCTCCCATTCCACCACATCCCATAGGTGCTCTGTTGGATTGAGATCTTTTGACTGCGGTAGGCATTTCAGTACAGTGAACTCATTTTCATGTTCAAGAAACTAGTTTGAGGTGATCTGAGCTTTCTGACATGGTGCATTATACTGCTGGAAGTAGCCATTAGAAGATGGGTACTCTGTGCTCATAAAGGAATGGACATGGTCAGCAACAATATTCTGGTAAGCAGTGGCATTTAGGTGTTCATTTCATACTAAGGGGCACAATGTGTGCCAAGAAAATATCCCACACACCATTTCATCACCACCAACTTGAACGGTTGATACAAGGCAGCAGGATGCCATGCTTTCTTGTTGTTGATGGCAAATGCTGAACTCGCCATCTGAATGTTGCTGCAGAAATTGAGACTCGTCAGACCAGGCTTTTCCCAATTTTCTATTGTCCAATTTTATTGAGCCTGTGCGAATTATAGCCTCCATTACCTGCTTTTAGCTGACAGGACTGGCACCCGGTATGCACTCCCATACCCATCCCATCTCCCTCAAAGAGCAATGTGTTGTGAATTCAGAAATGCTCTTCTTCATAACTTAGTTGTAACGCGTCTGGTCATTCTCCTCTGACCTGCGGCATCAAGGCATATTTTCCCAGAGAACTGTAGCTCACTGGATTTGTTCTCTTATTTTCTGGAGCATTTTCGGTAAATCCTAGAGATGGTTATGCATGAATTCCCATATTTTTGTGGTACTCCAGCAGAAACAGTGCAAGCCAGATATTGAATGGACAGAACTAGTTTCTGAAATACACAGACCAGCCCGTCTGGCACCAACAACCATGCCACGCCCAAAGTCACTTAAATTACCTTTCTGCCTTGTTCTGATGCTCAGTTTGAATTTCAGCTGGTCGACTTGATAATGTCTATATGCATAAATGCATTTAAAGATGAACAGGTGTGCCTAATAAAACGAGTGTAGGGTGTAGATTAGGCTTTTAAATAATTAGACACTAGAGAACGCTGTCGCTCCTCCAAACCCACAGTATATGTGTGTGTGTGTATATATATATATATATATATATATATATATAGTGGAACCCGGTTTCGAGTAACTTGGTTTCGAAGTTTTGAAAGGGACGAGCAAAAGTACCAATAAATTTTGACTTGAAAAACGAGCGGTCAGTTCAGTGAAATATGGATACATTTTTGTCTGCTGAGGTCATGTGATCACAATTGAGCTGATGGTGGTTCTCTCTCTCTCTCTCCCTTATCTCTTGCCGCCCAGTGTCTTTTTTCTCTCTCCATCTGTTTCGCCCAGTGCATCTTTTTCTTTTCTCCTTACCCTCCGCCCCCGCCCAGTGCGCTTTTTCTCTCCCCTATTTTTGCTGCTGTACTCTCCTCTATTTACAGCGCTTCTCTCTTCTTCAACCCACGCCCTTCTGTTTACTACAGCATTGTGACTGTGTGTGGAAGCGCTTGAAGTGCAGTCCTCA
>NW_024376982.1:0-17500 GCF_016835505.1 Polypterus senegalus | reverse complement strand
GTCTCTGAGTATTGCACACCTTGTGCTTTTGGGCACTCCAGTGATGTTGCAGCTCTGAAATATGGCCAACTGGGGGCAAGTGGCATCTTGGCAGCTGCACCCTTTACTCTTCTCAGTTCATGGGCAGTTATTTTTCGCCTTGGTTTTCCACACGCTTCTTGTGACCCTGTTGACTATTTTGAATGAACGCTTGATTGTTCGATGATCACGCCTAGAAGCTTTGAATTTAAGAGTGCTGCATCCCTCTGCAAGATATCTTACTATTTTTGACTTTTCTGAGCCTGTCAAGTCCTTCTTTGACCCATTTTGCCAAAGGAAAGGAGTTGCCTAATAATTATGCACACCTGATATAGGGTGTTGATGTCATTAGACCACACCCATTCTCATTACAGAGGTGCACATCACCTATATGCTTTATTGGTAGTAGGCTTGAGCCTATACAGCTTGGAGTAGACAACATGCATAAAGAGGATGATGTGGACAAAATACTAATTTGCCTAATAATTCTGCACTCCCTGTATATATATATAGTGTGTGTTTTATATATATATATATATATATTTATATATATATATATATATATATATATATTTTATTTAAAAAATTTATATATATATATATTTTTAAAATTTTGTATGTTATATTTATATATATATATATATATTTTTTAATGTGTATATGTGTATATATATATATATATATATATATATATTTTATTTATTTTTTGTATATATTATATATGTTTTTATTTTATTTATTGTGAAAAAAAAAATAATTTGGGGTTTGTAATTTATTTAAAAATTTTTGAAAGTTAAAAGTGGTAAAGAAATAAAAAAGAGGTTTATATGGGGTTTATTGGCTTAAAAATTTTTTTTTGGGGGAAGGGGTTGGGGGAAAAAAATGGGAAGGTGGTGGGAAATTTTTAAAAGGGGGAAGGTGGGAATATTTTATAATAAATATGGTGGGGAAAATTTTTTAAGGAAGGGGAAATTAATAAATATTTGGTGGGAATTTTTAAAGGTATTTGTGAATAATATAATTATTTATAGGTGGTGAAATATATAATATATATATATTTGTATGTGTTTGTGTATATATATATTTGAAAATGTTTGTTTTATATATATATTTGTTGTGTTTTTTTAATATTTTTTATATATATATATTTGTTGTGTATATGAATTATTTTTTATTTAAAAAATGTTTTTTTATATGTTGTATATTATATATATATATATTTTATTTTTAATAATATTATTTTTTTTAATATATTTTATATATATATATTATTTTGTGTGTGTATAATATATATATATTATTATTGTATTTTATATATATATATATATATATTATTGTTGTGTGTGTATATATATATATATATTTTTGTTTTTATATATAATATAAAAGTATTGTGTTAAAAATTTTAAAATATATGTGGGTGTTTTTAAAAAAAAAAAAAAATTTTAATGTATTTTTTATATATATATATGTATGTGTGTTATATATTTTTTTTAAAATATATATATGAAATTTTTTATATATATATATATATATTGTTGTTTTAATAATATATAAAATATATATATATATATATGTATGTGTGTGTTATATATATATATATATTTTAAAATTGTGTGTTATATATATATATATATATATATATGTATTTGTTTATATATATAAAAAATAAAAATGGCAATAAAATTTTTATATATATAAAATATGGTTACATGTATTTTGTATATATATAATTTTTTTAAAATATATGTATGTGTGTTATATATATATATAAAATATGTTTTTGTGTGTAATATATATATATATATATGTTGTGTGTTATATATATATATATATAAAATTTTATATATATATAGGGGGTGTTTTTATATGTGTGTATATATATATGTATGTGTATATGTGTGTGTTATATATATATATTTTTGAAATGTTTTATATTTATTTATATATATATATATATATATGTATATGTGTAAAATATATATGTGTATAATTAATATATTTTAATTTTATTTATTTTTGGTTTTTGTGTTATATGTATTTTATATATGTATATATATGTATACACTGTGTGCACAATTATTAGGCAAAGTGAGTATTTTGACCATATCTTTCATTTTTAATGCAATTTAACTCCAAGCTGTTTCTTGAATGCTTATTGGTTTTAAAACACGCCAGGTGATGTGTATTTGTGTAATGGGGGGGAGGGTGTGGCCAAAGGGAGTCAACCCCCTATATCAAGGTTTTAAATTATTGGGGGCAGCTAGTTTTTCCTCAGGAAAAAAGGGGCCCAAAAAAAGAGATTTAACTGACTCTAAAAAAGTAAAAATTTGAAAAAGTCTTTCAGAGGATGCAGCATTTTTGGAATTCTAAGATATTGGTGTGGGGACCCGGGGAACCATCAAACATTTTGTTGCAAATAGTCAACGGGGTTTTTAAAAAAACGTGTTGAGAAAAAAAAACCCCAAAATTAGCTCCCAAAGATTTGGAAAGAATAAAAGCGGAAGCTACCAGGAACCCATTATCCTCCAGTACTTTCATATTCCATTGAAACCACCTGGAGTCCCCAAAAGGTACAAGGTGTTCGGGGTGCTCAAAGACAGGGCCCAAGGGGAGGGCTAAAACCCCAAAACCACCACTGAACAAGAAAAAATAAGTTAAAACGCCAAAACTGGGCCGAAATACCCCAAGACAGTTTTTTTTAAAAGGGTTTTTATGGACCATGAGGTGACTTTTGATGGACCAGATGGATGGACCTGTGGATCAGTAAGGGGCAAAAGGGGCCCACCCCAAACGTAAAGGGTTTGGGGGTACTGGCATGAGCTGGTATTTTTAAAAAGTTGTTGGCCCTTTTTTGCATTGAAGATAAAACTCAAAACCCAACCCCCCAAACCTACTGCCATTTTTTAAGACACTTTTTTCCCAAAACAGTGATACGGGGAAAAAGACCATGATTTTTATACGGGCCCAATGCTCCATCACTTGCATGAAGTTTTTCCCCCCGCGTGGCCAGCCAGTAAAAAAAAAAAGAAAGGAATAATGACAGGGCCCCCCCCTTCCTCATCTGACCTAAACCCTATCGAAACTTGTGGGAAATTTTTTAAAACGTTTTAGTTTTTGGGGGGGAAGAAAAACAATACACCTCTCTGAAGGGGTGTCTGGGGGGCCCAAGTCACTGCTCCAAAAAAAACTGATGCCAACAGATCAAGAAACTGACAGACCCCATGAAGGGAAAAGGGGTTATGACTGTTTTTGGGAAAAGAAGGGTGGCTATATTGGTCATTGATTGATTGATTTATTTTTTTTTGAAATTTTTAAATTTTGAGGTTTTTTGTTTATTATTTTTCACTATAACAGAGGAAAATAAAAAAATTGAGAGGGGGAAAATTTTCTTTTTCCCTTTTAGTTGCATAATAAATCTGCACACTAATGGTTTGCCAAATAATTGGCAAAATGTTATTCCCATGATATTTCCCCTAAATTTTTTCCCGGGGCCAGAAACTTTCCCAGGTTTCAGGTTTATTAACTTTTGGGAATTGACTGATAGCACTGTGTTTTGTTCCATATTAAAATTAATCCTAAAAAATAAAAAACCTTGCCTAATTTTGCACACAGTGTATGTGTATATATATATATATATATATATATATTTTTTAATTATATACATATATTATTATATATATATATTTTATTATTTTTATATATTTTTATATATATTATTATATATATATTTTTAATATATATTTATAATATTTTTATATATATATAAAATATATTATATATTTTATATAAAAATATATATATATATATATATATATATATATATATTTTTTGGAAAAAGCCCGGGCCCCACAGACGGGCCGGACAACATTGTTTCACCACACCCATTTATTTTCACCAATTTATTTTACAGTTTGCTCCGAAACCCCCCAGTCCCTTTCCCCCAACCCCCCAAAGCCCAGGCCCACAGTCTTTGTCCTTCCTGGCGCCCCCAGCCCTTCCTCTTGCTCAGTCCACTTCCCCCCCACTTCCCCCCCCCCCCACTGGGGGGAAAAATAACCCCCCCCGGATGGGCCCCAGGTGCTTCCGCCATCTTTTAACCCCGGCCCCAAAGCTGCTTGAAGTGTCGCCGCCTTCCTGGGCCTTTTTTCCCCGGGCATTTCCTGGTGGGCAAATTTGGGGGGCCCTGGGAAAATTAGGCATTGGGCGCCCCCTTGGCGGTCCCCAGGGGCCCCCCTGGGGCCCTGGGTTTCCCATGCCCTGTCCCCCAGGCCCCCGAACCGGGGCCGGGCCCCCCCCCTTCTGGGGGGAGGCACCCCCCTCCTCCCCCTCCCAAAAAGGTGTCCCCCCGGGCCCCAGCCCCACCCCTTTAAACCGTGCGGGAAAAACCCCGGCACCGGGGGCGCCACCTGGGGTAAGGGGGCCCCCTACGGGGCTGGGTTTCCCCATCCCCTGCCCCGGGGCCCCCCAACAGAACCAGGGGGGGGGCCCCTGGGTGGGGAGGCACAAGCCCCCCCTCCCCCTTAAAACCCCCCCCGGCCGGGCCCCCCAGCCCGGGCCGGGCCCCCTTAAAAAAAAACCCCGGCATGGGCGCCCCTTGGCGGTAACCCGGGGGTTTAAGGGGTAGGGCTTCCATCCCCTCAACCCCGGGGCTCCTAACAAAACCAGGAGGGGCCCCCCGCGGTGTGGGGGGGGCACAAGCCCTCCTTCCGGCCCTTTCCCCCCATCCCCCCCGGGGGGCCGGGTTTCCAGCCCCCCCCCCTTTTAACCCCCGGGCCCCCCCTACATTTTTGGCCCCCCAACCCCCAAGGCCGCCCCCCGGGTTTTCCCCCCCAAAATTCCTTTTAAAGGGGCCCCCCAAGGGGGGGCCCCCGTGAAGTTTTCCCAAAGGGGGGGCCCCCCAGGGGTCCAAACCCACCCCGGAAAACCCCTTTTGGGGAACCTCCGCCCCGGAAAACCCTCCCGGGCCCCCAAAAACCCCCCCCGGGGCTCCCCAAAAGGGCCCCTTGGGCCGCCGCCCCCGCCCCGCTTTCTCGGGGAAGGTTTTGGGGCCCTTTGGGGCCCTTTTCCGGCAAGGAAAGCCCGCCGGGGCCCCGTTTCGGGGAAGGGCGGGCCCCGGGGGGACCCAGGGCCCCCACCCGGGGGGCCTTCCCCCCTTGGGGGGGGGCCCGGCACTGCCAACACGCCCACCCCGGGGGGTCCCCCTCCTTGGGGGGCCTGCCAGTTTCCCCCCCCCTGGTAAAACCCCCACTTCCCTCAAGGGGGCCCCGGCCCTTCCCATCCCCCCCGTTGTTCCCCCTGCCCCCGGGTTAAGCCGCCCCCCGCCGGGGTCCCCTCTCCCCCGGGCTTTCCCCCGACGCCCCCAATTCCACCCCCCTTTTTTCCACACGGAAACCCCCTTCATTCTCGCTCCTTTTTTTGGGAAATGACCCCCCCGGTTTTGGGCCCGGGGGGCTCCCCCACCCCGGGCCGGCCCGGGAGAGGACAGGGCCAGTGGGGTTTACCTGTTAAAGCCCCGGCCCGGCCCTGCCCCCGGACCCACCCCCTTTGGGCCCCCAAATAAAATTCCCCTACTTTTCAAAACCGGCTTTCCCTTTGGGGGGCCCTTACCACCCCCCCAATCTCTGGGCCAAAAACCAACCCCCAAATTGCCCCAGGGAACCCAAACCTTCCCGGGCCCCTTTGCCTCTGTTCCCGCCGACCCCCCCGGCTCCTCTTTCCCCTCGGGGCCCGATTCCTTACCTCCTCCCTTTGAGGGGCCCCGGCGTTTCAAAGGACCCCTTGGCCGGGGGACCCCTCCCACACCGGGGGCCCCGCGGAAAAAGGGAACAACCCAGGGGCAAATTTTCACCCCCCCCGGACCCGTTTTTTGGCCACCCGGGCCCTGGGTTTTTCCTTCAAAATGGCTTCCCGGGCCCGGGCCTTCTTCCACCTCGGCGGCAACGCCCCCGGGGCCCCCGCTTTGCGCCGGGGGCGGGCCCGGGCCCTCCTCCCCCGGGGGGCCTCTTTCCCCCCTTTTTGGCCCGGTTTCGGGTAAGCCCCCAGCGGAGCCGTTTCGGCCCCTCCCGGGGCCGGGGTGTGAAGTTCGGGGGGCTCCGCCGGGCCTTCCAAAAAACCCTTTTGGGCCCCCCCCTTGCGGGGGGAAAAAAGGTACTTAACCCCGCCAGGGTAAACCTCCCGAACCGCGGGGCCTTGGCCCCGCCCTTTTTTTCACCCAAAACCCGGGGGTGCCCCCATTAAACCCCGTGCCTTCTAAGCCCGTTCCCCAAAAGCGGGGCCCCCGCCTTTTTCCTTTCCTGGCACCCTCGTTTCCTCTTCCAGTCCCCTTTCCCCGGGGAAAAACCCCCCGTTGGGGGCCCCCCAAAAATAAGCCCCGGAGGGGGGCCCCAGGGGGCCCCGGGGCCTTCCTTTTCCTTAGGGGCCCCCCCCTTGTTTGGAGGAGGGCCCCCCGGCTACCCCTGGAATTTGGCCCCCGGGAAGGGCCAAAGGGGCAAATTGTTTCCCCCATTTTTTCCCTTTAAAGTTCGGGCCCCCGGGGAAAAGGCTTCGCCCCCTGGGTGGGCCCACAGGTCCCCGGGGATTTGGGCCTTCCCCTTTGCCCGTACCCAGGCCCCCCCAACCAGGGGAGGGGCCCCCCAAAATTGCCCAGGAGGGGGGTTTTCCCCCTTTTTCCTTTCCTTTTTCCCCTTAAAGGTGGTCCCCGGGCCCCCGGCCCAAAAACCCCGGCACCCGGGGGGCAAGGTCCCCCCCGGGGCCCCGGGCCCCCCCCCCGGGGGCCCCGGGGTCCCCTCAGGGCTGGGCTTCCATCCCCTGTCCCCGGTTTGGGAACCGGGGCGGACCCCCCTTTTTTGGGTGGGGAGGCACCCCCTCCTCCCCCCCTTTAAAAGGGTCCCGGGGGGCCCCAGCCCCGGCGGGGGCTAATAGGAAAAAAACCCGGCATGGAGCGCCCCCCTGGCGGGCCCACGGGCCCTACAGGGTGGGTTTCCCCATCCCCCTCCCCCGGGCCCCCAACAAAACCAGGGGGGGCCCCCCTTCGGGGGGTGGGGGAGGAGGCAAAAGCCCCCCTCTCGCCCTCCCCCCAAGCCGGGGCCCCCCAAAATTAATTTTAAATATGGCTAAATAATATTCCCAATGTAATTTTGGGTTGAAAAAATTAAGGATATGTTAAAAGTTTTTTGTTTTGGGGAAAATATATATTATTTTATATATATAATATATATATATTTTTAATATATATATATAATATATATATATATAATATATATATATATATATTTTATATATATATATATATATTTTATATATATATATATATATATATATATATATATATATATTATATATATATTATATATATTATATATTTTATAATATATATATATATTTTTATAAAATATATTTATATTTTTGTGTGTGTATATATATATATATATGTGTTATATGTATGTATGTATATATATATATATATTTGTGTGTGTGTGTATATGTATTATAATTTTTAAATTAATTTCCCTTGACAGGTTAAAAAGCGGGCTTTCACATCCCACAGGTAATGGGGGATACAAGTTTAATGAGGGGGTTTTGGGTAAACAAATTTTTGATCACTTTATAACTAATTTAAAAATTGTAGGTGAAGGGGTGTGCTTATGCAAACCCCCGAGACTGTGTTTGTGGGGATTGACGGTTGGCCCCGGGGGGGGGAGTCCGCCATCACTTTCCCTCCCATTCATCTCATTTGGCTTTTGAGCTAAACCCAAGGGAAAAAACCCCCTTCCCCGGGCAATTTGGCCAGCCCGGCCCCCAAATACCCACAGAAAAAAAATCCAAAAGGGGTTAAACACCCCCGTCTCTATAGAGTTTCCCACTGAATCCCCCAAAGGCCCCTATTTTAAAAAAAGGTTACATTGACAAGGGTTTTCCCATTTTTTTTAAAAAATCTTTCCTTTTCATTTAAGCACAGCTAGAAGCTTTTTCATAAAAAGCTCCAAAACGTTAAAAAAAAAATGCATTTAATCACATTTTTGCATTACAAGAAAAGGGGGAGTTTTTGTCAATGCATGATTTCCCCCCAATCGATTTCTTTAAAAAAGGGAAAAATTTTTTTAGGAAACATGTTGTTAATGTAATTGTTTTGTCATTGATATGGTTTTTTTTTTCATATCTATTTTCATCTATCTATATATATATATATATTTTTCCCCCAAAACAATTAATTAAAAATATTTTTTATTTTTAAATTTTTTTTTTTTTTAAAAATTTTTTAATATTTTTATATATTTTTATATGTATTATGTATTTTATTATGTATATATGTTTTTTATATATGTTTTTTATTTTATATGTTTTATATATGTTTTATAAGTTTTTGTAATTAATTTTAATATATGGCCCCCTTTTTGACTTTGGTTTCCCAAACTATGGATTTTTAAAAGTAAAACACATCTAAACATATATCCAGATTTTTCACTGGTTGCCCCTTTTTTGCGGGCAATGGGTCTTTTAATTTTGGGGGTTTCATAACCTCAGTTTGATTTTCCCAGTTGATTTTTACAAAGGGGGGTTATTGGCAAGGTTAAGAAGCTACCCAATCAGAGCATGTATTTTCATATTAACTAAAACATCTCAATGCTATAAGATATGTTTCCCCCCGCTTTTGCTTGTTTTTTTTCTCTCTATTTTTTTTCGCCCTCTGCCTGGAGGGGGGGTGAGCAGAGGGGCTGTTTTTCACCCCGAGGACAGGCCCCTCACAAAAAACCACTTTATCCGGGGGTTTTTGTATACTTAAAAGCATGTATTGATTTTTTGATTGTTTTTGCTTTTTTTTTTTGGGCCCCTTTTGACATTCTCTCTTCCTGGCCAATTGCCCTTTTTTTGATGGGCCCTTTAAAAATAAGATATTTTTTTCCTTTTTTTAAAGGGGAAAGAACTTTCAAACTCTGTCTTGTCATGGAGCACAATTTTAAACCCCTTGGGCTAAAGGGGGGGTTATTTCATGTTAGAGGGCTCTAATAATGTTAACAGGGTGGGGGGGAGTTTATAAGGGCTTAAAATATATTTAAAAAAAACCACACAAAACCCTTTGTTTCTACTTGGATTTTTCACCATTAATTTGGGGGGCTGGAACCAAAAACCCCCAAACGGGAGGGATTACTGTATATTTTATGTGTATATATATATATATATATATGTGTTTTTATATATATTGTTGGTATATATTATATATAATATATATATATATGTGTATTATTAATATATATATAATTTTATATATATATATGGGTGTGTTATATATATATATATGTGTGTTTATATAATTTTAAAGGATATAATTAAAAATTTATAAAACAGAGTGTGTGAAGAAAATTTAAAAATATATATTTAAAATTCTGTTGTTTTTTTAAGGATAAAAATTTGTTGTTTTTTTTTTTTTTTGGTGATTATTATTATGGTGATAATAATAAACATGTGTGTATAATATTAATATTTTAATATTTTATTTATTAAAAAATATATTATTATAATAAAAAGGCCCCAAAAGCCCCCCTCACTCACTGACTCATCACTAATTCTCCCAAATTCCCGGGGGGTGGAAGGGTTAAATTTTCAGGTTCTTTTCCCTTTCGGCCCCCTTTTCAAAAGTTGGGGGGTTTTATATCAAAATTTTCCCAGAATGGTCATAACTGGGGAAACAGTTTTCCCCCATTTACTGTAATTGGGGATGAGCTTCACCCCCGGGGGAAATTTTGGGGACATCATCCCCTTTCCCCGTAACCGCAGGGACATTTGAAAAAAAGGAAAACCTCAAAAAAACGCCAAGAAAACATCATTATATAATTGGGAAGGCAATTAAACAATAAAAGCGGGTGAGCAAAACAACCATATTCATGAGTTCTTTCTTGGAAAAAAAAGCCCCAAAGTAAACCTACAGTTTAAATTGTTTTAAAAGATAGGCCCGCTGGCTTTTTAAATTTAAGGTTTCCCACCCATATAAGGCGTCCGGGCAAACGGGAATCCAATAAAACTGCCCGGGGAAATATTCAAGGGTGAAGGACTTTTTGCTTATGGGAGGGGGAGATGGTCAGGGTGGTGTTTGACACAAACTCAGGGGAAAATGTGAGGGGAAAATTTTAAGTGCCGGGGCTAAGGTAAAATTTTAAAAAAGGGGTTTTGGACATAGCGGAATGGGCCCGGGACGGGTGGGGGAATTCCCATGCAAGTAAACCGAAAATGGCCTCACGTGAACTGGCGCAGTGCACAGATAAAAAACAACAGTTCCAAAAAGTGAACAACAACTGAATTACACAATTGAAAAGGCAAAAAAAATATGAAAACGCCTGAAAGCTTATTCATAAATGCAGCTACTGTGGAAACAAAGAACCGGTGGAAAAGTCAATGTCCCCCTAAAAGGAAAACAAGGGAAAAAAACCCCCGGGGATGCAGTGTTCAGGGGCTCAGATAAAAAGAAGGCGAAACTGTTTATTGATGCAGTAAGAAACTTAATCGATGAATGAAACCTTCATCTTTACAACGATTGACAAACACGGGAAAGTAACGAAAACAACACATCCCCACAAATATGAACCTGATTGAAAGGGAAAAAATGATAATCCTCCTTGATGACAGCCCAAAACTCAGTAACACTCACCAAAAAAAAAATACTGTATATTGACAGTCATAAACCGTTATTTTAAAATTTTCCCTTTTTTTTTTTCTCCTTTTTAACACACTACCTTTTTAAAAACCGGTATATATATAATATATATATATCCCGGGCCCACATCCCCAAAATGGATACTTTTTCGCCATCAATAAATTTTTTTGGTAAAACCTACTCAATTTATTCATTAGATGAACGGTAAAAAAAAAAAAGGCAGGGGAGGATGACTCATTTTGGGGGATGCAGGCTGTAGTCCTTTGGGGTTTTAACTCTATCTGAATTGCGCCCATCACATTTTAAAAAATATATCTTTCAAAGGGTTTTATTTAGTCCATATGTTTAAACTCAAGGGCCGGGCCGCCCTCCCCCCGGGAGTAATTATATCCCCCCCGAGAAATTTTTTATACTGTATTATTTTATTAATGGCCGGGTTTTGGGCTGGTAACACAATAAACCTACAAAAATTCCCAAAAGCAGGTTTTTAGCTGCCTTGCCCACTTCCCCCCCGTTTAAACAAGTCCCCCTTATGATGCTGCAAGTTATTCCCCCGTTTGAGTTATTGGGGGACTGAGTTTCACGGCGCTTTGGTGACTTTTTAAGAACAAAAAAATCCCCTTCATGTGGTTTTAACCTTGTGCATGTTTGGTAGCACATATCTGTGTGGGAAGCTCTTCTCAGTGATAAAAAACTAAAAACAGCACACAGGAATTAAACCCTAATGCACACCCAATCCATCCCGAGAATCTCCCCAACACAGAACCTCACCCAAACAGAAACAACTTTTGGGCCAAAAAAAAATGCCAAAGGGCCCGCTTAAAATGGGCATTGGGTTTAAAAACAACTAATGATTTGATTTGTTAGCCCCCGGAAAGGGGGGTCAACGTTTTTAAAAAACAGTTTTTTTGCCCGAAAAATAGCTTTTTGTGTGTATATATGTAGAAATGTATGTATGTATATATGTATAGATATGTATATATATATATTTTATTTTTGTGTGTGTGTAAAATATATGACAACAACACCCCATCACTCCCCCAACAATTTACAAAACAATTACATTGACAATCCCGGTTTGTTTTTTTCAAAATGTTTCCCTTTTTTCCCTTTTTATTTGCTTCTTTAAACACTATTTTCCCAATTTCTGGTTTTTTGGGATAATTTTTATATATATATATATATATATATATATATATATATATATATTGTCAATTTGGGGCAAGGGTTTGCACAGAGACACAGAAAGGGTTTTTGAAAAACAGAAAAGGGCAAGTCAGAGGGGGGTGAAGTTCCGCTAAAGGGGCAAAAAGAGAGATAAAAGGAAACAATCCCAAATTTCCCAAAAAAGAACCATGAATTTTTAAATTGGGGGTACTGGGGAAGTTTTTTTTACGCGTTTTAGTGCAAAGGGTAAGGGCAATGTGTAGTCAGTGTTTCAGGGTTTGTGGTTTTTCCCCGGGGCCCGTCTCTATTTGGGGGGGATCGGGCCCCCACCCCCCCTCAGCTTTTTTCAAACTCCCCGTGGATTTTTTATAGGTTCTTTAATTGGGGGTTTAAAATGTCGGGGGGCGGTTCAGGGCCTGGTGGTTTCTTTTTCCGAAAAAGTAAGGTTGTAAACCCAGGGAAAACCCTCTCATTGGGCCCCAGTTTGTATCTTTCTTGGAAACCACTGGGGGAGCATGATCAGTTACCAAAGTGAAATTTGCCCCCAAGTAATAAACTTAAACCCCTTTCCCCCCCACCTAATTCCAAGCATTCCTTTTTTCAAATTGGTTTTTAATTTTTTCCCTAGAAATTTTTCTCAAATATTTTGATTGGATTTTCTTCTCCCTCAAAAAAATTTGGGCAGGATTTTCTTACACCAAAAACTTCGCCCGTTTGCAAGATAAAAAACTTTTGGGAAAAAGGGTTCCTTTGAACCGGGGAAAAAACAATCTTTTTTAAAAATCTTTGAAAGAACGTTCACAATTTTCTGTCCCCAAGATGGTTGGTTTTTTCCCCTTTTAAATAAGTTCTTAAAAAAGGAGCAGCTCTATGTGCAAAATATGGTAAAATTTTTTTGTTTGTAACCGGGAATTCCCAAAGGGAAGTACTTGTTTCTGTGTCCCAGGTCTCCCCCATAAGCAAAGGGATTTTGTTTTTATTTTTCCCTTTAAATTTTTTTAAGTAAACCCCTTTTTCCCATAAAACAGCCCCAAGTAATGAGTCCCCACATGCCTGGTTTTCATTTTTGGGTTGAAAGGAAGGGCCCGCCTGTCTCAAACTTTTTTAAGAACCGCTTGAAGCCCCCCTTTTAAGGGGTTTTCCAATCATTGCTAAAAAAACACCAATCGCCCAAAGGGAAAGCCCGGGAATTTTTCAGAGTGGGCCCTGGGTCTTTATCCATCACCGGGTGAAAAGTTAGGGTGCCCCCTGGAAAACCAAACGGGGGGCTTGTAAATTCCGGGTCCGGCCCGGGGTCGCGTGTTTTCACAACTGCAGCCTCTAAAGGCACCCCAAAACCTTTTTTGGGGGATTTTACGGGAATGCCTGACCCGGTTTTTCCAACCCGTTCCCGACACGGGGGATGGGATAAGCATTAATTTAGGGCCTTATTCGCCCCCTGAAATGATACAGAACCAACCCCCCCGCCCTTTCTTTTGGGGCAATTCACTGGGCTGCCCCGTACTTTTTTCTTTCACCAATTAAACCCCTGTCCGGGATCTTTTTTTCCCTTTAAAACAATATTTTGGGGCTTTCCGGAACCCCGGGGACCCTATTTTCATGGGGGTTTTGTGGTAATTTTATGTTTTGTAATGTTAGTCTTGCCCCGTGGAAATTTAAAAGACATCAGTGTTCCCCCTTTTATCAAAAAATAAAGTTCTTGCTTTTTTTGTCAGTAAGATGCTTTCCAATGGTAACATCGGTTTTGGGAAAAAAGGGAGCCAAAAAGTTAACCTCTTGGCCCGGGGCGGCCTTTCCTTCAAAAAGGTTAATGTGTAAAAAACCGGGAAAAGGGTTTTTTGCCCCCCCGGGATTCTAACCTTTTAAATTTTTCCGGGCTCCTTGGCCCTCTTAATAAAGGCGGGGGCCCCGCCTTTTTGGGTAAGAAAATTTTTGTGATCCGGGGAACCAGTCCAAAACCCCGATTGCCAAAGGGTTTTAACCCCCGCTTGGGGCTTGCTGTATGGAAAAAGGGGGTTTCCTGTTTTTTTTGCAGGGAAAATTTGGGTTTCCCGGGGTTAGAAACATAAGTAGGCAAAGAATCAGAGAGAAGAGGTCCAAATACCCCCTTTTATTTACTTAATTAACTATAATAATCAAAAACAAAAATGCAGACCTTTAAAAAAAAAAAACAATACTTACAGACATATAAAAAAAACATACCCAGAACCATCATCCCAGACCGGGAGGCCTTTAGGGGGGCCCCTTGTCAGTCTTGTTTGGAGAGGACCAATCATTTTGCCTTTCAAAAACCAGGTGGGCGCTGTCCCCACAGTTGAGCCTCCAAAAAACTGGGGCCAAACCTTCCCATACTAATTGAAAACCCCAAAACGCTTTCGGCAAAACGGGGTATACAAAATGATTGTTTTAGCCCCACACCTTTCCACGGAAGGGGGTGTTGTTTTGCCCCCGGGCCTGATGATGGCGACACCCGGTACCAAAAAGGGGAAAAAAAAATAAAATTTCACAGTGAAACCCCCTTTAAGTGAAAAACAAGTCCCGCATCCCCTTTATCCTGACAGAGCGGGCGTCTGGTAAAAAGGGGGGCACAAAAAAATACAGTAAAAACCCCCCAAAGTGAAAAAAAAGTCAGCATAACCCCCCTGGCTATATTCCCCAATTCCCTTTTTCCCTTTTTGAAGTTTGGTTTTTTTTGGCCCATAACAAACCCCCTCCCTTTTGATTCCCCCCCCCTCTCTTTGAAAAAACCTTTCCCTTACACCTGTTCTCGCTGTTGGTTTTCCAGTAACAATAGAGGAAAGCATAGAAATTCTGTCTTGCAACGAAATTAGTCGATCTGCAAAGCTTGGACTTAGCTGCTCTCTCGCTTCCTATCCATTCCTCACGCATCACATCCAGGATGCCCGCGCCGCCTCGTCGAATAACAACTCGAAGGGACTCAAGCCAGTGGACGCCTGTGGTGATTCTCGCAGCCGCATAAAACAAAAGGTAGGACAGTGTTCCATGTTGTGGGATCATTATGAGCAACTCGCCTGATCATCTGTTTCAATGTTTTGTTAAATCGCCGTTAAACCATTCGCTTGAGGATGGTAAACAGTAGTACTCAATTTCTTAATAGCAAAGCTGTCACACAATTGTTTCATCACGAGAAGTGAAAGGTGTGCCCTGATCAGTTAAGATTTCTAGGGATACCAATACGAGTAAAAGTTTCACATAGTGCTTTGGCTACAGCCAAGAGTTGGCCTTTTCAGCAATCATTTCTGGATATCGTGGTCGCATAATCAACCAACACCAGCAAATATTGGTACCCATCCTTAGTCTTAGGTAATGGTCCCACAATATCTAATCCCACACGCTGAAAGGGAACTTCCAATATGGGCATAGGACAAAGGGGAGCCCGAGGAGGCTTATAAGCAGAGACGATCTGGCAGTCTGGACATGAAGTACAAAATCGCTCAACATCTTTTCCCCTATTAAGCCAATAAAATCGCTTTTGATAACCGGTCTCTAGTTTTGTCGGCACCGAGGTGCCCCCAAGATGTGTGAATGTGCCAGATGCAAAACAGTTTCCCTATGTGCTTCAGGTACCACCAGTTGTTCAATAAATTACACCTCCAAATGATCTGAGATCACTCTGAAAAGGCAACCGTCCTTTCTATAAAGTGTGGGGTTTTCACACCCCGAATTACGCCTTGGTAATAAGAGTCATTAGCAGGGCGAGCCTGTTTAAATGCATATTCTAATGAGCTATCAATATGCTGCAAACGCACAAAATCTGATTGTTAACGCTCGGTTTGTGTTCGGAGGCGTTTGCAATCTGGGAAGATGTAGAAGGAGCAGCCCATTCTGGAAGATTGTCGGGGGTGACCTCCTCCGTCTCGCTGGAGAGATCGGGTTCAATATCTAAGTTGGGCTCTAGATTTTCCCCGCCGCTACCAGTTCTTCGTCTTGGTTTTCTTCTTCTGCTCCCCCCCCACCAAGTTCATTAGTGGACTGGACTACTGGTCCCTTACATTTATTAATCAGTTTCGAAAAAGGGCATTTCTCCGTCCTATGAGTAATGGCCAAGGGCACGAGTCCGAAACGGCAGACCAAACCTTAAAGTGGCGCCCCCTATAAGTTAAAGGAAGAAGTAAAGTCTGATAATCTTTAACATCACCATGTACACAGCGTATTTTTACAGTCTCACAGTCTCTAAGGCATTGTTCATTAAGACAGTCTCGTCTCACAATACAAAGGTCACTTCCCGAATCTAACAATGCTGAGATTTCTCTGTCCCCAATTTCACCGGGATCAACAAGCCATCTTTTCCATCCGGATATGTAATAGTTGAGCAACAAATCTCGCCAGTCCAATCTCCATTGAATGAGCTGGAGACAAGTTTACATTCTCTTGCCAAATGGCCGAGCTGATCACATCGGAAACATCTACGGTCGGCTCCGCTCAAATATCCTCATGACGCCCACGCCGCGTGCTCTGTAGTGTCCACGGTCGTCGTGACCGCTGTTGCCGCTGTCTCCCCAGAAACAGGCGCCCCATCTACGACTGGATTTCCGGGTCCTACCTGACCCCATTAGATTTTCAGGTCCTGCAGCTTGTCGATCGGAAGAATGTCCTGACGCTCGCTCACAGGTTGCGGCAGCACGAAATCCACCGCTTTCTCCAAGCGGACTGTGAACCCTCTAATCGCCTGGACATAATCGTTAATGATTTAATATCATGGCGTAGAAATTCATCTCGAAGAACTTCAGGTATGCCGCCAGTAATATATTCACGCACAACTGTTTCCATCACGCCTCCTTCAAACCAACAGTGCACTTTATGTATCAAATCTTGAATTTGCGCACGGATTGGGTCATCCATGTTTAGTTTCCAGTCTTTAAGTATGTTTTAGACTCTGAAATAAGTCTTCGGCATCCATCTGTGCAACCACTCCTGGTACCACTTGTCACGCTTTGGGTCACAGATTTGCACAGAGACACAGAAGGTAGAAAAAAGAAGGATTTTTATTCAGACACCGCAAACACATGAGCTTAAACGTGCTCCATGACAAGTCAGAGATGACAGTTCCGCTAGGAGCAGAGAGAGATAAAAGCAAACAATCAATTCCAAACTGACAGGCCGCAAGGCTTATAAGTCGGCGGAGTACGCGCAGGCTTGTATTACGTGTTATAGTGCAAGGATAAGGAGCAATGTGTAGTCAGTGTTTCAGGGTTTGTGGTTTTCCCAGGGGCGCCTGTCTCTATTTGGGGTGCGATCAGCCCTCCAGCTCACAATATATATATATGTGTGTATATGTGTGTATATATATATATATATATATATATATATGCTTCAAGAACCATTAGTTGTCAGTTATAATCATCAAAGTTAAAAGAAATAAACATTTGAAATACATCAGTCTGTGTGTAATGAATGAATCTAATATACAAGTTTCACTTTTTGAATGGAATTACTGAAATAAATCAACTTTGTCATGATATTCTAATTTTATGACCGGCACCTGTATATATTGATAGATAGATACTAGCAAAATACCTGCGCTTTGCAGCGGAAAATTAGTGTGTTAAAGAAGTTATGAAAAAGAAAAGGAATCATTTTAAAAATAACATAACCTGATTGTCAATGTAATTGTTTTCTGACTGTTATGAGTGTTGCTGTCAT